>NC_142928.1:121679134-121700587 GCF_046866305.1 Octopus bimaculoides | reverse complement strand
CATGATGCAATTCACTCTGCCAGAAATTTGGAAATGACATGCTGTATTGCTTGGCATCCACACTGGAAGCTCCAATACAAACATTTCAGAGTGTTTGAGTGTCATCTGAGGACATGTACTGATAGTGTTAAAAAAATCAAACATCCAGTCAACATCATGGTGTTTGGAGTGATCACTAGTGACAGCGACGTTATGCCTCCATTCATCTTCCCACATGGCTTCAGGCTCAACAAGGATGCCTACATCAAGTGCCTGGAGGGTAGTGCTGATCTGGGTCAAGAGGGTGGCTGCTGGGAGACCCTAACCCTAACAACAGGACTTTGAACCATGCCACCCAAGCAGGAGAACCCAGTTGTGCCTGTCAGACAATTTCTGCAACCATATCACTCTTAACATCTTGCTGTCTAACTCCCCAGACTGCAACCCCCTTGATTATTATGTACGGGGTGCAGTTCAACAAGAGACCAACAAAACTCCTAGCACCAAAGATGAACTGTAGGCAAGGATTATGGCAGCATTTACCAACTTAAACAAGGAGACAGTTCAGAAGAGTTGCAGGAGATTCCGAAGTCGTCTGGAGGTCATGGTTGAATTCAATGGCGATTTTATTGAATAAATTTACTCTTTAGTATTTCAAGATATTTTTGTGTAATTTTGGTAAATATAACTGTTAAAATGAGATGTTAGTGTTATTTTCATTTTTGCATAATTCAGATGACAGTTTATTCACTGCATATATCTATATAAATATATATATATATATATATATATATATATATATATATATATATATTCCATTTTTGTTACATGTCTATACAGGACACTAATCAAACTCTTTCTCAATTTAAACACTTTCAGCACTTTTTATAATTTAACACTGCATATCCAACAGACCATGTTTAATTCGAATCATTACCTTCACATTTTTTACATTGTTACATTTTCTGTAGGTCTTACATTGTCTGCCATATATATATATATATATATATATATACACACACACACACACACACACATATACAGTGAAAAATAAACCCCTAATTGTCAACAACAGTAATCATACTTTAAATGCCTTGCAGCACAACACCTTCAACTTAAGCTGCTATGCTATCACTATGCACATCTGCCAGGTAACAGAACTTATCGACAACTTCCCAATGAGCCATGTGAATATTTCATGGTTGTTATAGTTACCTGAGTGCAGCTGGTGCACTATTTTCATAAATCAATAAGCATTTCTATGAGTTATATTTTGTTTTACCTGTACATTGTGACTGTTTTCTTTGTTTACTTTATTTTGGTTATTTAACATTCAGCAGATAATAAAACTTCTGGAGAGGATGTGACCTACAACACACTCACAGATGATTAAACATCTTGTGAAATTCATGTAGAACTGAGAAAGCTTCAACATGTTGCTCAACCAACTAGAAATAGCAGTCTCATTTCTTTCAAATCATACCCATCCTACAATTTTAAAAATGCAAAGAACACATTAGATAATGTAGGTCTGGAATGTCTGTGATTAGATGTCTGCACACTCAGAGTTGACACAGGCTTAAAAAACATTTCATGCAAACAAATTCACATACCAGATTTCGAGAATGATTTGAATATTTAAGAAATAACTTTGACATAAAGATAAAAACAAAATGGTCATAACTGAAATGTCATTGATCCTAAGTCTGCTCAATCAGGGCTGACTTCAAAAATTGGTTGTTAGTCTCATATGAATCCTGATTGAACTGATCAATAATCCAGTGTTTCAGACATGACTAGTTTCTGTACTTTCTTGTACATTAAGAACTATATTATTTAATGATTTTTTTTTTTTCTTTTTTGCTTGGTAGGCCATAATGAACCCAGATTATGTTACCGTAGAAAGTTACATTACTTTTCAGGAGTGCACACAACTAATTTTATTTTAATTTAAGCTACTTAAACTGTATTAAACTGTACTATTAAACTATTAACTGTAACTAAGCAAATCAAAATGCATCTACAGACAACCACAAGCACAAACATGATTGTGTGGTCAAGAAGTTCATTTTGAAACTACATAGTTTCAGGTTCAGTCCTACCACATGCAGCACCTTGACTAACTGTGTTCTATTACATGCCCAGCCCAACCAAAGTATTGTGAGCAGAAAATGTGAGGAACATTAAACATGTTTCTGTGTGTGTGCGTGTATGTGTGCATGAGAGAGAGAGAGAGAGAGAGAGAGAGAGAGAGAGAGAGTTGGCCATGGGTCAGCGATGAATTTAGTGTACAGGTAAGTGTCCACCAAAAGTAGGTCTTCAGTCCCCTCCCACTTACCATTGTCCTTCAGGCCCTAACAAAGGAATTTAAGACTAGAAGCCCATGAGAACTACTACTGTATGCTGATGAACTTACCCTCTTAACAAAATCTGTAACAGAATTAGAAAAGAAATTCTAGATGTGGAAACAAAACCTGGAATCCAAGAATCTTAAAGTAAACTTAGCAAAGACCTGGGTCCTAGTAAGTAAGAAATCAGATAGGACCTTTCCAGTAAATGGCCCAACATGATATGTAGGAAGGATGTTGGCAGAAATTTCATTTGGTATACCCAGTGCAAGCTATGGACACACAAGAGATGCATTGGACTAGTAGGAAGGTTAACAGAGAAAGTAATGTTTGCATGTAGATGTATGGAAGCCATAAAGACCACAGATACAAGGGAAACTGATTTCCAAAAATATGTCCAGGTGGCTCTCTGGAAGTTTTGTGACTTAGGTGACCTAATTAACAGTGGAGAGGATTGTACAGAAAGTGTAATTTTTAGAATAAGAATAGGATAGGGAAAGTTCAGAGAGCTTTTACTTCTGTTGGCAACCAAAATTTTCTCTCTCCAAGTGAAGGGAAGATTGTATGATGCTTGTGTTTGAACTGTGATGCTGCATGGAAGTGAGATGTGGGATCTGAATGCAGAGGACATGTGAAGGCTGGGTAGGAATGAAACTGGTATGCTTTACTGGATGTATGATGTCAGTGTGACAGAGTGCTGGTGTATTGAGAAAGAAGTTGGGCATAAGAGGAAATATATGCAGTGTGCAAGAGAGGAGACTGTGCTGGTTTGGTCATGTAAGGCAGATGGATGAGGACAGTTGTATTAAGAAGTGCTGGTCAATAAAAGTAGAGGGAAGATGTGGAAGAGAGAGGCCCAGGAAAACATGGGATGAGGTGCTGAAGGCCGATTTCAAAATACTGAGCCTTACGAAGATGATAGAAGATCAAGATAGGTGGTGCATTGCTGTATGCAAGAAGACCTGCCCACCACAACAGAATTGAAATCCTAAAACCAAGGTTCCATGTAATAAGCATTGGTGTGGGTGCTGGTGCAACACAAAAAACACTGGTGCTGATGCCACATAAAAAGCACTGGTGATGGGGCCACAGAACTTGGTGTGGCTTCTAATCTTACCAGTTCCTGTCAAGCCATCCAAACCATACCAGCATTGGAAACAGACATTAAATGTTGATGATGATGATGATGATGATGATGATGATGTGTGTGTGTGTGTGTGTGTGTGTGTATAAAGAGGCATGGCCATGCGGGTAAGAAGTTTGCTTCCCAACCACAATTTCAAGTTCAAGCACACTGCATGGCAAATGTCTTCTGCTATAGCCTTGGACAGACAAAAAAACCTTGTGAATTGATTTGGTAAAGAGAAACTGAAAGAAGCCTGTTGTTTATATGGGCAGATGCCCTTCTTGTTGCTAACTCTCACCTGTTTCAAAGCAAGGTAATCTTTACCCAACATACACACACACACACACACACACAATAGGCTTCTTTCAGTTTCCATCTACCACATTCATTCACAGGGCTTTGATTGGCTTGAGGCTATAGATGACATTTTCCCAAGGTACCACACAGTGGGACTGAACCTGGAACCATGTGGTTGGGAAGTAAACTTCTTACCACCCAGCCATGTCTGTACTGCTGTGTGTGTGGGGGGGGGGGTATGAGTAGGTATATGTATGTATCTATGTGTGCATCTCTTTGCTTTGATGTTGATAGTCGTAATCAAGTGTCATTGTCATGCTAGCAGTGTGCTTTTTGTCCAATCTTGAATGAAAACATGTCAGATCATTGGGAACTATTACCTTACTTGGAAACAAGTCAGGGTTAGCAACAGGAAAGGCATCCAGCTATTGAAACATTCATCTCCACAAATTCAATCTGACTCCTGTGAGCACAGAAAAGTGGGTGTTAGAATGATGATGATATAGATCACTCTCTCACTGTATCGATTAAACTCTCAGATGTTGTTATACATCACTGATCACAATGCACTTCCAATTCTTTCTTGATTATACCATTCTTTTCTATCTTGATCCAAATCATTTAACTGAATCATTTTCCCATCATCATCATCTTTCTTTGAGCTATTGGATACTGCTTGGCAACTGCACAGGTCTACATGTTGTCTGTATAACTTTCATCATGTCTGGTCCAGCAGAATTTATGCTTTTGGTATTCTGCAATCATGTTGTTCACTTTGCTGTTCTTGCTTGTATTTTCTCATTTCAGATATAGTCTCACAATGATATTCTTAGCATGTGTGAGTGCATATGTATGTATGTCTTTATGTCTGTCCTACCAACACCACCACTTGACAACTGGTGTTAGTTTCTTTTCCAACCCCTTAACTTAGCAGTTCAGCATAAGACATCATCATCATCATCATCGTTTAACGTCCGCTTTCCATGCTAGCATGGGTTGGACGATTTGACTGAGGACTGGCAAACCAGAAGACTGTATCAGGCTCCAATCTGATTTGGCAGAGTTTCTACAGCTGGATGCCCTTCCTAACGCCAACCACTCCAAGAGTGTAGTGGGTGCTTTTATGTGCCACTGGCACGAAGGCCATTCAGGTGGTACTGGCAATGGCCATGCTCAAAATGGTGTATTTTACGTGCCACCTGCACAGGAGCCAGTCCAACGGCACTGGCAACAATCTCGCTCGAATGTCTTTACACGTGCCACCAGCACAAGTACCAGGAAGGCGACGCTGGGCACAGGTGCCATCACGATTTCGCTAGCCCCAACAGGTCTTCACAAGCCGAGTTTCATGTCCAATGAAGGAGACGACGTTGGCATGGGTGCCAGTCGTCAAATTTCAAGTTCGACTTCATAGTACAAAAAACAACTACTGGAGTCAGTTTGGTCATCTAACCCTACAAGGTGGTGCACTAGCATGGCTGCAGGCCAATGACTGAAACAAGTATATGTTTTTTTATTTACTAGCAAAATTTTTTGATTTGGGATATTTTGTAATACAACCTGCTACTTTCTGAAAATTTTGTGCAACTCACAAAAAATTTTTCCCCAAAATTTCTTTATAATCGGAATCTATGCCATTTGAAAGGTATTTGTATAAACTTTCATTAAAAGATACCCATTTTTCTGATAGTCACGAGGGAAAAATTGGATCATGTGAATTTTCTGAAAGTCCTCTCCCCACACCCCAGTTTGTTTGCGCAAATTTTGGTTTTCAGATTCGTTTACTACACATTTTTTTACACCTATTACACTTCTTTTCTGTTTTGGTGGCCAGGTGTTAAACTAGATATTAATCTTTTTTCTTTTTAAGCAACAAAGAAAAGTTGAGATTATGAATCTTTAACAATTTTTTTAAATAAATTTTCTTAAAGAAACACTAAAATCCCCCTCCACCCATCACCCCCAAATGTTTCACTTTTAACTTTTTTGAAATCAGGAAAGTTTTTCCAGAAATAATGTCATTTAACTGTTGTTTCTAGCATGTTGGTTTTTCTGGTGGTGGGCTGATATTTATGAAGTCTATTTCAGTAGAATTCTACACATACATAAAACATCAGACAAAAGTGAAACATTCAGTTTCTAGCTTTTTGAAAGTGAGGGGAGGTGATGGGTGGGCTAGGTGGGGGAAGGATCACTGAATGTTTCATTAAGAAAAATTAAAATTTAAAAAAAATTCCTAGATTCGTAATCTCTATATTTTTCTCTGTGGACTAAAAAATAAAAATCAAAAAAAAGTTAAAAATTAAGAAATTGGGGTTTTTTTTTTGGTGGGTGAGTGGGTGGGAGAATTAGAATTTTGAAAACATATGAATTTTGCGCAAAATCCAACAATGCTCCCTTACATCCTCTCTCAAGCAACAGTTCCAGCTATGTGAGCCCACCCCAACCACTTTTCACCTCAATTTGACATCACGCACGGTGTGTACCGACAGGCAACCAATAAACCTTAAGCGTGCAGTCAATGCTAAATTCAGCAAATTCGACATAAAAGGGGCTGTCCGACTCCTCTCTTGCTCTGTGTGACTCTGAGTCTCTTAGATGTCTGAAAAAGAAGCTCCCACCAGCACCCACTAATAATCAACTAAATTGGCCCAATCCCCCAGAATACTTGTGACCGGTGTTCACCTCTGATAACATCAGAAAGGTGATTTCATTCTTCCTTACTGGTTCAGGTGCAGGAATTGATGGCCTTCAGCCTCAACACCTAAAGTATGGTATCTCCTTATCAGCTGGTGATGCCGGACTTGAGCTCTTGGAGAATTTGACTCAGTTTGTGAATCAGTTCTCTTCAGCAAACATCCTTCCTTATATCCGCCCACTATTCTTCGGTGCAAAATTATTCAGGCTCACCAAACCCAATGGAGACCTGCGCCCCATCGCAATTGGCTGCACCCTTCACTGTTTCACTGCAAAAGCGTGCTCACAATCGGTCCCCTCCATCTTGGAACCATCTGGATTGTCCAGATGTGATGGGAAGAGACCTGACGGCCTCACCCTGTGCCTCTGGTTGCAAGGCAGATGCCTTGTCTGGGATGTCACGTTAGCGACTCCTTTGCTTCTTCTCACATCCTGGATGCTGTGGTCAGGGCAAGATTCACAGCTTCTGCGGCCAAGCGGAACAAAATCCTGAAATACCACGATCTGTCAGCCAACTACATTTTCCATCCTGTGGCATTCAAAACGTTTGGTGGGGTCGGACCACTGACTACGAGATTCCTGTCTTCACTAGCAACTCGTCTTCCAGAGGTAACTGGTGAGGCTCATGAGGGCGCTTAGCTGTTCCAGCGCATCAGCCTCCCCATCACCCGCGGCAACGCTACGAGCGTGCTGGCGTCTCAATAGCCATTAGAAAGGTTTTCCAGCGCCCCAGCTTTTCAACCCAAGGTGGTGATTTTTTTTTTTTTTCAACTGTGCTCTCTGATTTGTCCAGTTTTCTAGTTTGATTTATAAAACAGTAAACACTGTGAAGGCAATAAAAAATTCCGTATTCTCCTATATCAAAAACAGAACTCTGAAAAAAATTTTTAGAAAAACAAAAACACCAGAAATGGGTGGTGTACACGCGCTTTACCTTCGCCCATCAACACCTCCCCACCGGCACAGGACTTTTAAAAAATGTCGAATGTCATCAACAATAAGGCTCGCATATCATTTCTTAGACCTTCCCCCCTACTGGTATGATCCTGAGACAAACTGAGGGTAACTTTCTGGCGTCAGTAAAAGTTTCATACAAGAGTGTCTTGATCTCCTGTTGGTGCTATGAATCTGAAGACAGACTAAAACAATACCTCAGTTAATTTATTAAACTATTGTTTTCCTAAAAGTACATATTGTACTTAGAAGAACGAAAGGTTGGATGTGGCTTTCTTGTTTCTTTTCTATTCTTTACTGCTCTCTTTCGTATACGTTGTCTTTCTGATTTTGCTTTTTATTATTTCTAACAAGGACGAACAATTAAAGACCAAAATAAGTGAATAAGCACCAAAGTAAATGTTTAAAGACATTAATTTCTTCTCTCACTTTTCAAGATCAGACTTCCGCTCGGTCAACTCCTTCAATCATTCTTTCGCAATCGTAACTTACACTTAACAGAAAAGTGACTTTTCAAATATAAAGTGAATAAGCAAACAACAATACCCATTTAAACATATAATTAATTTATTCGTTACATTAATCAGTTGTCTAGTTGATTTTGTTATTAAAGGAAATAAACATTATAATTACAATACACTCACATATATGTACACACACACATACAAACAGAGATGTACATACAAATATACATACATGTGTGTGGGGGGTGTATGTGCACGCGCATGGAATAATAAAATGGTACGAACCTGGCTTAAAACGGGAACAACTGAAAGCGACAATAGCAAAGACGTCAGGATTATTGCAGTCATTTTTAAGGACTGTCGAATATCATCAAAAATTTACAAAGGGACGTAAGTGTGGTAGTTTGTGAAAGCACTGCAAAACATTCACGTCTGGTAGCAGTCGAGATAATATAGTTATTTGCTATTTTTCACTTATTCATAATAAACTGGTTTATGTTTTTATCAATAAATTGAGGCAGATAACCAAGTATGAGAAATGTAAATAGAAAACAACTGATGACGGAATACTCACGTGTTTGACATTCCTGCCCTCTCTCTTCCTTCTTCTATGCGTGCGTGTATGTATGCATGCATTCATGTATGTGCATGTATGCATACATTCGTGTATGTATGTCTATTTATCTAAGATAGATAGATAGATCTGTATGACATACCGACGTTAGGCATATAGTAAAAAAAAAAAAAAAGGTCATTTGCCTGGACATTTGCCAATCAGGTAGGTCCCAAGATCGTCTACACGTCTGCAGGTATTTGGGAACATTTGATTATTATATTGTTTATTATTATATTGTTTGTAAGGTGGCGAGCTAGCAGAACTATTAGCATAGCAGCATTTCGTTCGTCTTTATGCTCTGAGTTCAAATTCCACCGAGGTCCACTTTGTCTTTCATCCTTTACGGATTTGACAAAATTAGTACCAGTTGAGCACTGGATCAATGTAATCGACTTACCCCATCCCCAAAATTGCTGGTCTTGTGCCAAAATTTGAAACATATATCTGCACATCGAAGTTGAATATCTTATTTTGTAAGTCTGGTACTTAATCTATCGGTTCTTTTTGTCGAACCGCTAGTGACGTAAACAAACCAACAACAACTGTCACACGGTGGTAGGAGGAACAAATTCACATATATATGTTTAAATATATACTAGCAGGATCCATGGAAATTCCACAGAGAAAAAAAGATTAAGAGAAGCTATCTAAGAAAGCCACAATAATATGATTTAAAAGTTTTCTTCCCTCTTTCTACTTCTTCAACAAACTCTTTAACTATGTAATCTCTTAACATTTCTCTCTTTCTCTTCATCTCTCACTTCCACTAACTACATGAGTGACTGCATAATGCATCAGCTAGCTATCTGCTCCCTCACTCACTCTCACATTCTGTCTTCCTATCTCTCTCACTCCACCTCTGCCACCTCCTCTCGAACAAATTAAGGTGCAAAATGTGAATGAACAGGTAGAAGAATAATATAGATTTAGTACAATAAAGGAAAATACTTTTCCCTATCAACACACCACCATCATCATCATCATCACTATAGTTTTCAGTAACAAAGCTCATTTCATTTCAGTCCAGCTGTTTACTTTTTCTTGCTGTCACTGTATCTCTATTTATTCTGACAATACAAATGCTTTCTCTCTCTCTCTCTCTCTCTCTCTCTCTCAATGTAACTGCCTCCCCTGTCCATCTCTCTCTTTCTGTCTTTCTTTTACCTCACCGCCAGAACATCACCCTCTGCTAAATATTGTATCCTTATATATCTCTTTCTCTTTACCTTTCCCTCCCCACCCTACTGCACATTGTTAACGCTTCTCTCTTCCTCTTTTCTCTCACCATCATTTTCTCTTGCTCTTCACCTCACCCTTCAACTAACCACATGACGCATATGGCTTTATTATACACGTTTCTATACTTCTTCCTTTCTTCTATACTCACACTTTTCCCCTCTCTCACTTTTACTCCACCTCACATTCACTCCACCTCCAACTCTCTAACTAACTAAAGTGTAACAGGTGAATGAACAAGCAGATTATTTTATAGGTATATTTGTATATTGGAAGTTGAGCCTTATGGCAGAGATGACAAAGGACTGAGAAGATTGGTGATTTGCTGTGCTTGAGAAGACTCATCCACCTAAGTAAAATTTAGGCCCTCAAAGCATATGCCTTATCTCTGTACCAGCACCCAATCTGTCCCTGATGAGTTCCCCTAATCACCCACCCACCCACAACTCATCTTCCTAACATTTTCCTTTCTATCACTTTTCTGACTATAGTGCTATTCACTCAGTTGATGTTTATGTTTAGAACTCATATTTCAACTCCCTACTGCTCACCCATCCTGGAACCTCTAACTTTTCATTACAAATTCTCACTTTTATCCCATATCATTTTGTTTTCCACTGAATGCTTCTTTCATCTCCTTCTTCCCTTGCACACCCTACATTTTGCCAACAGTAGCCCTCCTCACATTACTTTGACTTAGCTTATAGCCAAATTTTAGAAAGTGCTTTTTGTATATAGTTATACTTACTTTCTTTTTACTGTAAAACAAAAACATGTCTAAAGTTGAATTTTTTAAAGTTTTTATGATGTGTAACAAAATGGTTACCAGAATGTAACGGTTGTTGTCTATGTTGAAAGTAAATATGATGATGGTGACTTCAGGAAAGAAAGACACTAGCCGAAGTTGCAGATGACATATTTATTTTTCCATTGCATATAATCATTTCCTAACCAGGATGGGTAGGCATGCATAAAAATTTAGTCAGCAAGTATGTGAAGTAAAGAGAGTTATATTTTCATGTATGAATGTTGCTGTTTGCATGTTTAACTACTTGATGTTAAAACAGGGATCAGAAGAAGATAGAGTGAATTAAGTTGAACAAGTAGATAGCATAAGATTTATATGTCCCGGGTCATTTAAGCAGTAGACAGAGACAGAGTGATGTCGTTGAAACAAAAGTGAGTTAGTGAGAAGGTAAAGTAAGAGAGTGGTGGTCAAGACAACTGCATCATTGGTGAATTCCATAGTTGTCTCTCTGTGACGTTTCATTCAGCCAGTCAGCTTATTCTCTGTTGGTCGCTCTCACTAACTGATTTTTCTTTGTAAACTGCAAGTATTTATAATGATACAGACTAGCTAGAAAAATGGATATACCGTTTTAACTGTAGCTAAATTAATATAGTTCACACTTATTTACTTAAACTTTCTATGATATAGCAATGTCATGGGTCAAACGGAAAATGCATTAATCAGCATTCCCTTTTGACAACAATAGGTCGTATGGCCAGAGAGAATTTCTAGATTCGATTTCGAATCTCAGGCAGGCAGGGCCAAACAAGGTCTCTACAGATGTATAAAACTTGAAACTGAGTTTACTGATAGTTCTAATTTTGAGACTGAAGAAAAACTATAATTTTGGCTTTCCTTAATATATTTTCTTGTAATTTAAAATGTATATGCAACAAGGCCACATCACAATCTCTCCAACCAGCTCTGTTTTTTGCCACTGTTCTGATCTCATTCCAGCTTCTCCATCCTTCTTGTCTCCTTTTCTTGTCAATGGTCCTTTGCCATGTGGTTCTAGGATACCCTGCTGCTCTTTTCTATTCACTTTAGTCCCACCATACAATCACTTTCTCAGTCTTGTCTGAAGACATATCCAATCCAGTTCCAGCATCTGAGTCTTATTTCGTCACTGATCCTGTTGATGCTCGTTGTCATCTCAGTTGTCATTTCAGACTCTTTGCAGCCACTTGATGTCAAGTATTCTCCTTGAGCATGGGAATTGGAAGCTGTCCATTGTTTTTTATTCTATTTTTGTCACTTTCTTGTTTTCACATCCTTAGAGTAATTCTGGTAGATCAATATCTTGAACAGCTTCAGCTTCATTTTGAGGCCTATACCTTTGCCTCATCATACCTTTGCCAAATCGTAAAATGAACTTTGGGCTTCGAATATTTCGTTCTTTATATCTTCTGTTCCCCCTTTGTCTTTCTTAACTGCTGTTCCAAGCTAAACAAATTCTTTGATATCTTCCACCTCGTTGTTGCCAATTCTCACATGAATTTGTTGTCTGGCATTATTCCTTAGTGTTTTACATTTTTCTAAGTTGTGTTTAAGGCAATTTTGTGAGGGTTCTCTGCCAGTTGGTGTGTCATGCTCTGGATGTATTTGTAGGCAGATAATAGAAATACTATGTCATCTGTGAAGTTGAGAGCTTTGTGTGTGTTTGTTAGGTTTCATTTAATGCCATTCCTATACCTTTCTTTTGTTCTTCACATAACCCAGCCTACTGCCACAAGAAACAAGAAGCCTGACATAAAACATCCCTGCTTGACTCCAGTTGTAACCTTAAATCACTTTGTCTTGTCCCCGTTGTCCACTACTGTGCACTCAAATTTGTTATTCATGGTCTGCACCATCCTTGTCAGTTTGTCAGGATATTCGCTTCTTTGACTTTGAAAAAGCCTTCGACTCAGTCCACTGTGAAGGACAGTGGAAAATAATGAGATCATATGACATTACTGACATTTGCAACACATAAAACAGAGACAATTGTAACAAATATGTTTTATTCAGTAAGAGATCTGGGATAGACAACATTTCTTCTGCACTTTGATACTCTCAAGATAGTTTATCTGCTTGGCCCAACATATCAGCAAGTAACATAAAGCTGACCATGAAAGAACATGAACTTGTCTGGCAAACTTAGTAATGTTACTCAAACATATCAAGCAACTACTCTCAGGTCCACCAGAATAAAATAGTAATCAAAGGGATCCACAGGTAAAAAAATGGTTGAGAAAAAAAATTGAGGAAAATGGTTGAGAAAAAATAGTAAACAAAGGGGTCCATAGGTAAAAAATGGTTTAGAGAATAGGTGACAGATGAAAGTTGTAACTCTCACTAGATTAATTGGATCACTCTGTGAAATATGAACCTTATGAACCACCATATGTAACTTCAGGCCCAAAATCAACTTGCAAGCCCTTTCACACACTACAAATATCAAATCAACCGATCTAGGAGGCAGTTATTGCATACAATTGATCTTTATGGGATTTCAGATGATTGGCATACCTAGCCTTCAAAGGGAGTACATGGCCACATATTTCACACCTCCAGCCCTGTATGTTCTCAATGAGATCCTGATGAGAAGCCCATCTGAGGCCAGTGTTTTAGGCTTTCAGGCTCAAGGTAACCCTCTTCAAAGGTTTTATAACCTTCCTTTATACGCTTCCTTCACTCGGTACTTTCCAAAGCTGGTTCTTCCCAACTCTTTACATCGACCTGCAGTTCCTTCAGGTCATCTTTTATGCAGTCTTTGTACCTTTTTTGTGGTTTGTGTTGTGGATGCTTTCCAGTGCACAACTCACCATAGAACAGCTGCTTTATTGTGTGTGTGTGTGTGTGTGTGTGTGTGTGTGTGTGTGTATATATATATATATATATATATATATATATGTATGTATATATATATATATATATATATATATATATATACACACATACATTCTGCAACATATATTAAGCACACCTATTTCAATTCATTCAACATAATTCAGTATTCAAATCAATGCACACAATGTGTGTGTGTGTGTGTGTACACTTACATATATAGGTAAAGGATGTCCTTGTTTATAATAGCAAGGGTACTAATAGACAAAATATAAAGCTTGATACTTCAGGAAGTAGAGTTGAATATATTAATTTATTTAAGTATTAGTAATTTACAGGCTTATAAATCTTTTTCAGATCAAAGCAGACTCATGCATTTATGCATACTCATAAGTGGCATTTGGCAGAGCCATTAAATTGTTGGTTAAAATGCATTGCACATACTCATCTAACACTTTTGTGTAGGCTCACTATGCATTTGCAACAAAGGGATACCACAAAGCATAACACACACAATAAAACAAAATTAGATAGGAAAATACTTAACGATAATATTTACTCTGAAGTAGTTGTATGCCGTCAACTTAATGTGACAGTCCCCTGAAGGGAATAATACTACTGTTGGTTAGACCTCGGAAGCTGCACCGCTTCCTGTCGGCCTTGACACATTTCCTGTGTCCTTAGGTTTACAAGGGGGAGACAAGCACCTCCACCCAGCTAAGCCTGCATCCAGAGACATGTTTCTGAGTCTTTGCTCGTCATCAGTCTGGAGTAGCATGACTTGCTAGTCAAAGATGCCTGTCAAGCTCTTGTAAACATATAATAATTCTAGTGAAATACATTCACTGATTTCAAATTTAGAAATAATACATTGCATTATACATGCAAACATTATAAAAATTAACATATGGCTACTGATATAAATAGGTAGTGGTAAAAACTTAACCAAAACAAAAAAAATCAATATGTGGCTGGTGCTGGATGAGACTAATAGTTAAAACCCTTTGGCAGGTAAGTCTCTAGATGAATTTAACTAGTATATTAGAAACAACATAGATGCCAAGTATATTCATTTCTTGAAAATGTAACTGAATGAAACATCGAATATATTTGTAGCAACTTTATCATTCAAAATTAAGAATAAAAAAATATGTAAAGTTTAAAACAAAAGATATAAAACTTGAGCACAGTGCTTTTTAATGAAACTTATACATATATATCATCATCATCCTCATCATCATCTTTTAACATCCATTCTCCATGCTGGCATGATTTGGACGGTTTGATAGAAGTTGGCCAGCTGGAGAGCTGCCCAGGCTCCATTTGTCTGTTTTGGCATGGTTTCTGCAGCTGAATGCCCTTCATAATGCTAATTCCTTTGCAGAGTGTACTGAGTGCTTTTTTACATGGCACAATCATGGGCCCTTTTACGTGACATCAGCACAAGTATTTTTATGTAGAAGCAGCATGGGCATTTTTAAACGGTATTGATACAGGTGCTTTTATGTGACACTAGTGTGGGTACTTTTACATAGCACCAGCACACAAGAGCTTGCAAGACTCTGCTGAGAGAGGGATGTAGAAGAAATGCAGGTATGCATGGACAGCCATGATTTTACTTAGCTTGACGTGTCTTCTCAAGCACAGCAAACTGCCTGAAGTTTCAGTCCCTTGTCATCTCCTCTGTGAGGTCTAATGTCTAAAGATCCTTTCTCACTACTTCATCCCACATCTATCTGGATCTACCCCTTTCACTAGTTCCCTCCAACAATTAGCGATCAGCATATCTTGATGCAGTTGTCCTCATCCTATGTATCACATGACCATACCAGCACAGTCTTCTATCACACACACTACATCACATGCTTTACATACCCAGTTATCCTGTTAAATCACATACACTCTATTGTACATGAAAATTGACATTACCCATCCAGCAAAGCATGCTGGCTTCATTTCTTTCAAGCCTTCGCATGTCCTCAGTAGTCACAGGCCATGTGGCTGTTCATACACAGGCATCATACAATCTGCCTTTTACTCTGAGGAAGAGGCCCTTCGTTACCAATAAAAGTAGCAGTCCTCCAAGCTTTGCCCATATATATATAATGGAGTTTCTCATCATGAATGACAAATGAGGGTTAAATAAAGTAGTAATCATGTTCTATGGACATGAATGTCTTTTGAGGCCTGCTGGTGCCTTGGAAATCTTTTGGTGAATGGAACAAGTTGGTGACTCAGTTTACTATGTGTTTTCTGATCTTTTCCCATATACGTGTGTGTGTGTGTGCAGAGTGTTTGAAGAGATGAACAGATATTGTATATTGAGAAAAAGGAGGCAGTTGCAATTTTGGATAATCCTTTATTAGTGCTTTCATTCATTTACGAACTTGTCAAGACAAAATCAAAATGGTAAAAACAGAACGTTTCATTGTTCATTTATATGAATTGGATGCTTTTTTGTTTTGTTTAGAAGAGAAGAATATTGTTTTTGTTTTTTGGAAAAAGGGAAAGAGAGAAAGAAAGAAAAGCAAAGCAGTGGAGGTGGGTGGAATGGATAGAGAGATGGTTTTAGGACAATCAAGAAAGTGGAGAAAAAATAATAATAATAATAAAGGATAGGGTAAGGATAGATGAACAACGAAATGGGTTTCTTTACCATTTTGATTTTGTCTTGATGAGTTTTTAAACAAATGAAAGTGCTAATAAAGAATTATCCAAAATTCTGACTGTCTCCTTTTCTTCAATGTATATACTCTCTTTACTCTTTTATTTGTTTCAGTCATTTGACTGTGGCCATGCTGGAGCACCGCCTTTTAGTTGAGCAAATCGACCCCAGGACTTATTCTTCGGATGCCTAGTACTTATCCTATCGGTCTCTTTTGCCGAACCGCTAAGTTACGAGGACGTAAACACACCACCATCGGTTGTCAAGCGATGTTGGGGGGACAAACACACACACACGCATACATACATATATATGCATATATATATATATATATATATATATATATATACGACGGGCTTCTTTCAGTTTCCGTCTACCAAATCCACTCACAAGGTTTTGGTCGGCCCGAGGCTATAGTAGAAGACATTTGCCCAAAGTACCACGCAGTAGAAATGAACCGGGAACCATGTGGTTGGTAAGCAAGCTACTTACCACACAGCCACTCCTGTGCCTATATATTTATTTATAGTTTCAAATTTTTGTACAAGGCATACATTGGCCCCAGTCTTAACTGGTACTTATTTTATCAACCCTGAAAGAATTAAATCTCTGTGAAATTTGAATGCAGAAAGTAAAGAGTTAGAAGAAATGCCACTAAGCATTTTGTCAGATGTGCTAACAATTCTGTCAGCTCACCTTATATATCATATGTGTGTGTGTTTGTGTGTGTGTGTGTATTTATATGTGTATGTATATATGAGTGTATGTATATGTGTATGTATTTATGTACATATGAATAAATTAATATATGTGCATGTGTGTGTAGTTACATAAACATATATATATAGGCATGTGTGGTGGTGGTGGGGGTCACATATTCTAATTTTTTATTTGCCCTCATTTAACATTTACTAATGTTTGACCTAATTTCACTAGTATATTTATATTTTTACCTCTGTTACTCAATCCTACAGTGTTTTCCATTGATCAAAATACAGGATCAATACAATTGTGTATTCACAGGAGAAGAGACCCACTATATGCTTGCTTGACCAGTAGGAAATAGCAGCCAAATCTAATCTCAACTCACACTACACTATTTTAAAAATGAAACGACAAATTAAATAATGTTGTCCTTAATAGTCCATGTAAGCCATTTCTGATCCAAGGTCAACTAAATCAAGATTACCATAGAGTTAAACTTGTAAAACACACACATTATATATACATACACATATAGCTGCGTGTGTGTATGTGTGTGTGTACGTGTGTGTGTGTGTGTGTGTGTGCGCGTGCGTATTTCATGTAATGTTTATTTATTATACAGAGAATAAACAACCACTATATATATCTGAACCATGATTTCTTTCAGTTGGCTTTTGCTGACTTTTAAGTGTCAGCAGATTGAGCTCATATATGCCATTGAACCACCCACCCAATACTCTCTCTCTCTCTCTCTCTCTCTCTCTCTCTTTACAAATATATATCATCATCATCATCATCATTATCATCATCATCATTTAACATCTGCTTTCCATACTGGCATGGGTTGGATAATTTGATAGGAGCTCATACAGCCGGATGCCACACTAGGCTCCATTGTCTGTTCTGGCATGGTTTCTATGGCTGGATGCCCTTCCTAGCAGCAAATATGTATGCACATATATCTGTGTGTGTGTGTGTGTGTAGTTCAAATTTACAGAAAACAAAAGATGAAAACAGGTGTAAGAACAACAAGCAGGTGTATTAGTTTAACACTCAGGAAGAATGGAAAAGTCTTTTATGCTTTGAGCCTACTTTTATTCTCTATGTTTTGACAGACAGGATTAAGAGGAAAAAGAAAGGAGAGAGTATGAAAAATAACAGAGAGAAAAAAAAGTGTAGGGATTAACAGTCCAACATGATGAAATAACCAGAAGATAAATACATACATATATATATATTCTTTTATTCTTTTACTTGTTTCAGTCATTAGACTGTGGCCATATATATATATATATATATACACAACAGGCTTCTCTCAGTTTCCATCTACCAAATCCACTCACAAGGCTTTGGTCGGTCTGAGGCTACAGCAGAAGACATACATACATACAGCCATGCCTGTATGTATGCATGTATGTATGTATTTATTAGAATGAAGGATAGCAGGATTCCTAAGCAGATGCTATATGGAGAATTTGTGAATGGAAGGAGACTCCGGCAGAAACCAAAGCTGCGATTTAAGGACTGTGTCAAGTCCTCATTAAAGGCCTGTGATATGCAGGACACTGACTGGGAGAACAATGCCTGTCATCGCCACAGATGGAGGAAGCAAGTTAAGGAGGGGATCGACACTTTTGAGAGAGCACGTATCCAGCGTGAAGAACTTAAGCGAGCTGCACGAAAGCGCACGGCTCATATAGTGAATGCGGTAAGCTTGGTCTGCAATGTTTGCAGTCGTGTATGCTTGTCAAGAGCAGGGCTCATTAGCCACCAATGGAGCCGCAAATGCAAAATATAAGTTAGTCCTAGAACGCACAAAATGGGACAAGAACGCAAAACATCCAGACAGTTAGGTGATACAAAAAGGGACAACAAAACATCCAGATAGATGATACAAAGAAAACAAGGATGGGTCATTCGGAGTTTTCTTTCCTCAGTCGAGTTCCAGATTATCTTTGCAATTTCAGCTGGTTATACTCAGGATTGCTCCAATCTGGCCAGCTCCAAGGAAAAACTAAGCTAAGAGCATTAGATTCCTTGGAAAAAAAGCAGCGAATGTATACGAAAACAAGGATGGAAAAAAAAACAGAATGTTACACAAATACAAATAACAGGACATAACAACAGGTGTCTTTCGACTAAGGACGAATTAAATTAAGCTGGCGTGTATGGAAGTAAAGCCTTGCTCACTTTCCCTCCTCTTTTCACTTCACTGTGTACCTGTCATTTTTTATCACCCCTCCTTAAATCTTCTGTCCCTCTGCCTCTAACTCTCTCTCTTCTCTCCCCCACATGACCGGTGTTCAGCCAAGCCTGATCTTTCTTTCTTGGTTCGGCCATTGTCCGTGCAACATCTATATTCCTCCCTGTGCCTGTGAAATCTTGTATCCCTGCCATAAGGCTCTATTTCCACACACGCCAAATTAAATTAATTTGTCCTTAGTCAAAAGACACCTGTTGTTATGTCCTGTTATTTGTATTTGTGCACACCATACACCTGTTCAGACAACGTTAATTTGATAGCAGGAGTGAGTTAATGTACTAGAGAAACATTTGACCACTATAAACAAAAATTATTTATGTTCAGCAACAAATTACAGAACCATCTTTCTCGGGCAACAAGAAATTACCATCGTGCATGCATGCATTGTGCACACAGGGGCATTGTATGTGAGAGTGTAAGAGTATAAGTTAATCAAGCAGATGTTAATATACTAATTGACATATGGAAGAAAAAATATCAATATACTAATATTTGTGCTCTTGGGGAAAATAAGCACACACATTCATTCACACACACACACACACACACACATACACATACATATCACCATCATCGTTATCCTTATTTCTTAGTGACCATGTTCGATGCCCTCATGGGCAAGACAGTTTGATGGGATCCGACTGGTCTAATAACATCATGTTCCAATGTCAGCTAAGGTAGTTTCTACCACTGAAGAGATAAAATAACACTGAAACACTGTCTCTGGATGTCTACTGACACCACTTAGAGCTTAGAGCTTAAAGCTTAGATCAACATGTTTTTATACCCAAAATCAACAAAAAGAACATTTTTCTCTGAGACAAATCCTGTAGCGAATACCATTCACATTCAAGTGTACAAAAGCATATTAAAAATACACGTATTCACACACACACACACACACACACACACATGCGCGCGAGCGTGCACATTCTCTCTCTCCCCCTCCCTGCCTCTATATCTCTCTATCTCTCATATTTGAATATTTTAAACAAACCATATATCTGCAAGAGTTCTCTTATCCCAGAAATTTGTCGGCCAGTTGAGAGCAAAACACAAATCAATATCTAGTAAAGTTAAAAGTCAATATGAAATAGTTGGAAAGTTCTTAACTGGAATGTTGTCGATACATGTAAAAATCAATATATACTGTCTATATATTTTATGTTGAAATATATATTAAAAGTACACACACACATTGTACCCTCTGTATATGTTGTATGTATGTACATATATGTATATACATACATACATATATATATATATATATATATGTATATATATATATATATATATATATATATATATATAGAGAGAGAGAGAGAGAGAGAGAGAGAGAGAGAGAGAGATTTATAATAGTATAAAATACAATTATAATTAAGGGCACCGAGGCTTCTGTGCCTATATGCTGAAGATAGATGCTAAATCTGTCTAACTACTCTAAATCATCACTTGAAATCAAGGAAGTAGACTGACAGAAATTCATAAAATAATTCAGGCAATTTTGAATTGACGAATTTCTGGATTAGTGTAACTTTTCCTTCATCAGCAAAATGAATTTACCTAAATAGGTCTATTTTATATGGTGACCACTAATAAAAATTTTTTTTATGATTTTATCCTTTAATTATGTGTGTGTGTGTGTGTGTGTGTGTGTGTGTGTGTGTGCGTGCGTGTGTATAGGCCTGTGTGTTTCTTTGAAGGAATAAGCAGAAATGGCTTTATGGTTTTCTGATAATTTTTCCACTTTAGTAATTAGATTTTTATAAAGAGCTGTTTTATAAACATCTGATTATACAAGTGGAAAAATTATCAGGGAAGCCATTCTTATTCATTTCTTTAAATATATTATACTGTACCAAGTACTTTTTATTTCTAATTTTACCACATGTATACACAAGCACACACACACATACAAACATCTGCATATATATATGTGTGTATGTGTGTGTATGTATGTATATATATATGCATGTATGCATATATATTTATAGATATACTTTATTAACAAAGTTGCAAAGACATTCACATTCCCATTCTTCGGACGTCCGACAAATGAAAATGTGAAACTCTGAGTAGTCTTTGCAGCTTTATTGATAAAGCATATTACTCTACCTCCGATATTCAAGTACTATTTATTCCACCTTGTTTCACA
The DNA here is from genome assembly GCF_046866305.1 of Octopus bimaculoides. NCBI lineage: Eukaryota > Metazoa > Mollusca > Cephalopoda > Octopoda > Octopodidae > Octopus > Octopus bimaculoides. The sequence goes on along the minus strand of NC_142928.1, from coordinate 121,679,463 downwards.
TTTATGTGCTTACTCTGGTGTATATGTGTGTGTGTGTGTGTGTGTATATGTATATATATATATATATATATATATATATATATATATATATATATATATATATATATATAAAAACACCATGTTTGTCTGTCGGAGAAATGAGAACTATCTAGTCATCCTTGAGGATGACTGACAACTTGCGCTGCAACTTTATTTAAAGTATAGAAGAGTTACACACAATTACACTCACTCTTTTGATCATAACCATCTTCAGTCCAGTGGTAAGATAGAAGCCAAGATGACTGGGGATGGAGACAGATACTGTAGATGATCAAGGTGTCTTAGTTGCC
>NC_142928.1:121624134-121676634 GCF_046866305.1 Octopus bimaculoides | reverse complement strand
ATGAGTGGTTAATAAGAGCTGTACAGGGATGCTGTTAGTAAGGTAAGGATTGGTAATGAGTATAGCAAAGAATTTCAGGTAGAAGTAGGGGTTCACCAAGGATCACCCCTCATCCCCCTCTTATTCATCATAGTCCTCCAAGCAATAACAGAGGAATTAAAGACAAACTGCCTCCTGGGAGCTCCTCTATGCTGATGACCTTGGTCTCATAGTGGAATCGCTACCAGAACAAGAGAAGAAATTTTAGGTGTGGAAGCAAGGTTTAGAATCAAAGGGCCTTAGAGTCAATGTTGCAAAAACCAAAGTCCTAGTAAGTAGGAAGGCGAACACATCACAAACCCCTTCAGGTGTAAGCTATGGACACATAAGAGGTGCACCAACATCAAAGGAAGTTTAACCGGGAAGATAGCTTTTGTGTGCAGCAGATGCACAGGGGCAATAAACACCGCAGATGCTCAGAAAACTGATTCCATCACATGCTGGGGGAAAAAATAGAAGTAGTTGATAGCTTCTGCTACCTTGGTGACCAAGTCTGTAGTTGGGGGTGGATGCTCAGAGAGAGTTGCCACAAGAATAATAATAGCCTGGGTAAAGTTCAGAAAGCTCCTGCCTCTACTGGTGACAAAGATTGTACGATGCATGCGTGCGAATTGCCATGCTTCATGGCAGTGAAACATGGGCCGTGACTGCTGAAGATGTGCGTAGGCTCAAAAGAAATGAAGCTAGTATGATCCACTGGTTGTGTAATGTCAGTGTGCACACACGACAGAGTGTAAGTGCCCTGAGCGAAATGTTGGACATAAGAAGCATCAGATGTGGTATGCAAGAGAGACGACTGCACTGCTATGGTCATGTGCTATGTATGGATGAGGAGATCTGTGTGAAGAAGTGTCACTCCCTAACAGTGGAAGGAACTTGCTAGGGAAAAACTAGTGAGGCCATGTGGGAAGATGAATGGAAGCATAACATCGCCATCACTAGTGTTCACTCTAAACACCATGATGTTGACAGGATGTTTGATTTTTTACAAAAATTAAAAATTTTTGAGAGGAAATTGAACCGGTGAGTGTGTTAACTAATAAGGCATTAAAACAGAATGACTCTCCCCACACAACAAGATATGCTTCAACACATGAATTCACATAAAGAATCTTGCAAACCAAATACAAAAACGAAATGTGTGTGTGTGTATGCATGTATACATACATACACACACACACACATATATATAAATATGTCAGTACATATCTATATCAATACACACACATATATATATATACATCTAAACATTAAAGAAAACTTTTTTTGATAGTTACAATATTGACTGTGTGTGTGTGTACACACACACACACACACACACATGAAAATAAAGATGCAAAGGTGTTTTCACATGCAAAAATGTTTCATATATAAGTTTCACTATAAAAATATTAGTGTATGTTTTTACAAAGAGAGTTGTATGCACACATATACGAACAAAAAGAGAAATACATTTACTGAAAAGATTTCACATAAAAGAAATTTTGCTGAATAACTATTACAGCACATTTTAACCAAGGAAGTTTTATGGAAAAAGTAAAAAATCATTTTACTAACCAGTTTATGTTGTTATCAGTTTTTTAAAGTATGCTCTTCAATACCAGTTTTAGTCTATAGGCAAGAAATTTAGCCATGAAGCAATTTTAACATGAGTTAATAATTGAATTAAAGAACATATTTTAAAATTTGAAAAGCTGATACTTATGTAAACCAGTGAGTAAAATGTGATTTTCTTTTGTCAAACAGAAAGATGGGATGGCTGCAACTATAGCATCATTGGTCATATATCTGCTCAATCCGCATTGGTCTAGGGTTAAACAACAACAACATACCTTATTTGACATCACTGTCTCTATCCCTGCTCCCATAATGTCAGTTGGTTACTGCAGAAGTTATATAACTTAATCCACATTGACTTACTGTGCAACAATCTCTGTCCCTGGAACCCCTTTAACATTTCTAGTTAGAGAAGAGGGGAAAGGGCTTAGAAGTATGAAGAAGAGGAAAAGCAAATTGCCATGTTTAATTACATTATCTTAATATAATTAAACATAGCAATTTGCTTTTAAAAGTAAACTTTTAAATTTTTCCCACAACTAGCAAAGAAAGAAGTGGTATATGAACACACTCTATTTTTGTCTTATTACTAGTAAAGAGAAAAGAGGCAAAAAAATTTCACTAATTGGTGATGGTGGGGACTGCTTTTGATCAGCTAGAGAGAAGCACTTAGAGTATTAATGTTGCTGTTATTGTTAAACGCCAAGTTGACTGAATAAACATATCTATGAGCACTCCTATGTGTCAAAGTTCTTACCACACTCAACTTTCTTTAAAGACTTAAGTGTACTTCATTTTTTTTTTTATTTCTTGAGATTGATTACATGCTGTGGTTCAACAAAGACTTGGTTGCTATTTCATGAAGGTTAAACAATCATATAAAGGCTTCTTTATTGGTTTTTTGTCAGAGTATTTAGTTTAGTTTAGTAGGTGGACAACAGTGTATGTATAGCATTTAGTTTTATTCCAGTCCTTTCTTATACTTATCATCCTTCTAGGAACCAACATTACCTTCTATTCTTTTGATCCACTGGGGTTTATGAATGTTAAGTATTATAGTCATTGATTCAACTGATTATACTTTGAAACCAACATTTCATCTAGCAAAGCTTTGTCATATTTAGTTATATTCTTTTACATACTAAGTTCAAATCCAACTGCTGTAAACCATTAATCTTACCATGATCAATAAAAGAAGTACCAGCAGTCAACTGACTGTCATCCCTCCCTCCACACACACTTTTTGGCTTGCTTTCTATGTTAGAAATCCTTATTTAATTGAGTTAATTGGAGTCAAACTAAATAAAACAGTAGAACACTGAACATTATTATAATTTTGTCCCTCTTGACTGAATTTAAACTCCATCAGAGTTAACTTTGGCTTTCATTTCACAGTCACTTATAACATAATTACCTGTAATATACTGAGGTTGATTGTTCAGAAACTGACCTTTTCCTTATGTAATAAATCTTTGTTTAATATAATATTGATTTACAGATATATAGATGTAAAAACAAATTAAGCATTATCACATTACCAACAGCAAGGTCTTTTATTTCATCTAGGCTATATTCCAAGCAGTGCAAAGGAAACATTGTTAAGTGAAAGATCTACTTCTATTATTTCAACTTAGAAAGAAGGCAGTGAGCTGGCAGAATCATTAGCATGCTGGCTAAACTGGTTAGCAGCATTTCATCCATCTGTATGTTCTGAGTTCAAACTCTACCAAGGTCAACTTTATCTTTCATCCTTTCAGAGTTGATAAAATAGGCACCAGTTGATCACTGAAGTTGATATAATCAACTTGCCCCACACCCTCGAATTTCTGGCCTTGTGCCAAAATTTGAAACCATTATTTCAACTAAGAAAGACAAATATGAAATAACATATGAAGCGAAATGGCTCAATTGGGAATTGAAACCCACTAAGCAAGCATGGCTTTCTAGGAGTTTAAACATCTCTATGGCCCCCAGCACAGATACTAGTTGTTGTTGATGATAAGGTTGATTAGTGGTTATCTTGTCTTTTCATAGTGGAGGCGCAATGGCCCAGTGGTTAGGGCAGTGGACTCGCGGTTATAGGATCGCGGTTTCGATTCCCAGACCGGGCGTTGTGAGTGTTTTTTGAGCGAAAACACCTAAAGCTCCACGAAGCTCCGGCAGGGGATGGTGGCGAACCCTGCTGTACTCTTTCACCACAACTTTCTCTCACTCTTTCTTCCTGTTTCTGTTGTACCTGTATTTCAAAGGGTCAGCCTTGTCACACTGTGTCATGCTGAATATCCCCGAGAACTACGTTAAGGGTACACATGTCTGTGGAGTGCTCAGTCACTTGCATGTTAATTTCATGAGCAGGCTGTTCCGTTGATCGGATCAACTGGAACCCTCGACGTCGTAAGCGACAGAGTGCCAACATGTCTTTTCATATGTTTGCTATGCTCTTTTTTTTTTATTACAACAGTGAAATAATCATCTAAAGGAACAGGGTTGATATTTCTGGGTAAAGGATCTTTTGTTGGTACATGAATATGCTAGATAAAATACTTGAATGAGAAACAATCGTTTTTTTTTTATTTGTATTACTATTTATTCTCTGTCTACATTTTACTGAACAATTCAAGGAATGTTTTTCTTTTTATTTCTATGACATCTCATCAAACAGCTTTTCCCTGTGCTGTCACATACCTTACAATTCAAGCCACCACCCATATTTTGCTGATTCATATCAAAATAGAACTCGCCAACATGTTTCCATATTTTGATATTCTGCCCAGCTGTCACCAAGCACAGTCCACATATAAAACTTATTTCCACCATCTCATAACACTGAAGACAAACAGACATTCCACTTCTTTCTGATTTTTATATCCAATTTCCAATAGCTGTGAACTTTACTTTTATCTTTTTCCTTTTCATTTTCTTCTTTTTTTTTTTTTAACTTGTTTCAGTCATTGAACTGTGAACTGTAACAATGCTGGAGCACTGCCTTGGAGTGTTTCATCAATCAAATCGATCCCTGTACTTTCTTTTGTTTGTTTTTAATTTTAGTGCTTATTATATCAGTCTTTTTTGCTGAACCACTAAGTTATGGGGACATAAGCAAACCAACATTAGTTATCAAGTAGTGGTGATGGACAAACAACATAAATACAAAGACACACACACACAAACATATACACACTTCCACACACACACACACAAATACACACATACACACACACATACACATACAGACACACACACTCACACACAAACACACACACACACACACACACACACATGCAACAAACTCCTTCACAGTTTTCGTCAACCAAATTCACTCACAAAATATTAACCCAGGGCTATAGTTGAAGACACTTGCCCAAGGTACTGCACAGTGGGACTGAACCTGAAACTTTGTGGTTGTAAAGCAAGTGCCTTGACCACACAGCCATGTCATTTAAACAGATTTTTCACATCTATGTGTAAAACAATCCAATAGCTCTAGGGAAATTATTTTACTAAAAACCATCACATCTTTAATATTGCAAGGAACTTTTTTTTTAAAGGCTTATTTGGTGGAAGAAGGGCTGTGTCTATGACATTTTTGGGGGTTTCAGGGACTGGTGAAAGGAGGGGAGGAAGATATAATCACATCAGGTAGCTGATCTATATGCTTACAACAGAGAGCCACTGCTAAAGGCAACCAAAAGCCAAGTAATATAATAATGGTTTCAAATTTTGGCACAAGGCCAGTAATTTCAGGGGAGGGTGTAACTCGTTTACATCGACCCCAGTACTCAACTGATACTTATTTTATCAACTCCAAAAGGATGAAAGGCAAAGTTGACTTTGGCAGAATTTGAACTCAGAACATAAAGATGGATGAAATGCTGATAAGCATTGCATCCGGCATGCTAACTATTCTATTCTACCAGCTCATTGCCATCCCAGATAATATAATAATAATAAACTTGTATATAGTGCTCAGGTAGTTTATTCCATGCTTCAGCAATTCTAAGAGGGAAAAAATCTTCTGAAAGTTATGGGTGCTGTATTGTATTTTGATTTTGTAAGCATGTCCACAAGTATTAGATATATGGAATTCAAAAGGGTGTCCAAGATTGTTGTTGGAAAGATAGTGGATAATCTTGGAAGTGTCCACTGAGTCAGTTGCCAGATGTCAGAGTTTTAATATGTCTATGCCCAAGGAAGTAAGACATTGAGAGTATGACAGATGCCTGACAGCAGGTATTCATCAGGCTGCGTGTTTCTGAGCAGTTTTCAGGAGATTGATATTTTGGGAAAGATAGGGGTAACAGACTGGTGATGCAAACTGTGGATGTACTACGATGGGCTAAAATATAAATGTGACCTTTTTGATAGGCTTCACACTGTTTCCTTCTACTAAATTTCACTACTCAGGCCCAGGTTGTTCAGAGGCTATGATAGAAGGCACACACCAAAGGTGCTGCACAGGGAGATTGAACCCAAAGTCACACAGTTGTCAAGTGTACCCTGCCAACCAAACACTTTGACCCTTTAACATTTAGATCAACCATATCCAGCCAAAATATTCTGTCTGTTTTATGTTCAAACTGGCCAGATCCAGCCTCTCATACCAACTCTACAATATTGTTCTGAAAAAAATAAACAATCATATCATTGAAATATCAAAGCAATTAGATATTCTTTTATTCATTTACTTGTTTCAGTATTTGATTGTGGCCATGCTGAGGCCCCACCTTGAAGGGTTTTAGTCAAGCAAATCAACACCAGAACTCTTTTTAAGCCTGGTATTTATTCTAGTGGTCTCTCTTTGCCAAACTGCTAAGTTACAGGGATGTAAACACATCAACACTGGTCATCAAGCAGTGGTGGGGGACAAACACACACACACACATAACAGGCTTCTTTCAGTTTCTGTCTACCAACTCCACTCACAAGGCTTTGGTTGGCCCAAAGCTATAGTAGAAGACACTTGCCCGAGGTGCCACGCCGTGGGACTGAACCTGGAACCATGTGGATGGGAAGCAATCTTCTTACCACACAGCCATACCCACACCTGGTAATGCATGATTAATTCAAACCAATGTGAATAAATAAATTTTACATTTGACGAAGTAATCTCAATTCTAAAGAGTTAAGCAAAGAAGTAATAGTGGTCTCTCTTTGCCAAACTGCTAAGTTACAGGGATGTAAACACATCAACACCGGTCGTCAAGCAGTGGTAGGGGACAAACACAAACACACACACACACACACAACAGGCTTCTTTCAGTTTCCATCTACCAACTCCACTCACAAGGCTTTGGTTGGCCCAAAGCTACAGTAGAAGACACTTGTCCAAAGTGTCACGCCGTGGGACTGAACCTGAAACCATGTGGTTGGGAAGCAAGCTTCTTACCACACAGCCATACCCACACTTGGTAATGCATGATTAATTCAAACCAATCTGAATAAATAAGTTTTACATTTGACAAAGTAATCTGAATGCTAAAGAGTTAAGCAAAGAAGTAATATGTAGCTTGTGTATCTAACAGTTTGGTATTAAAGACTTTGTTAAAGTGACTGGGATGGCTTTGGCTGCAGTATATTATACAGCTGCTCTATTGTATGTTAATCAGTTTCTCATTCTTTTCAGTTCAAAATCTGCTGAAGTTCAATTCAGCATTTAATTTTTCAATAAAAGATATACAAGTAATATACTGAGATGATCCTTCATTTCAAAAAAGCAAAAAAAAAAGCATGACCTTAAATAGCACCATGTCAGAGAAAACTAACATTATTGACTGGTATCATTAAGTTGTAGGTCAGTTCTGAGCAAGAAGACTTCTCATTAAAAGCAGTTCACCTGTTACCATCCTGTTTTCTTTTCTCAAACATTGTGTCATCTACAAATAAATCAATGTATTATTGATACAGTATTTGTAGTGAAGTTTTAAATAGTACGCAATCAAATTAAAATGTATTATCTTTTGTAATTTAATCTCTTTTGGATCGTATATCAAATCTTATTAATCTTTTCAGATTCAATAAAGTGCATACCGGTTGTATTCTAGGATCAATTCAGTTGTTTATATTCCAATCTCAATAGAAAAACAGGCTTTGTGTTTAGTCAAAAATCGTTGTCGTTGTCGTCGTCATCGTCGTCGTCGTCGCCACCACCACCATCATCATCATCATCATTTTATGTCTATTTTCCCTGCTAGCATAGAATGATATAATTAATTTGAAAGAGGCCCGTGCTGCAATAGAATGAATAGTATCATACATCCATATTTCTATAGCATATGCATTTGTAATCTCATGCCTAAGTAAGAAAACAAGATCAGTAATCTTTTATCTTTTATGTTTTGGTCAGCCTGAAGCTAGAGTAGAAGATACTTGCCCAAGGTTCCATGCAGTGGAACTGAATCCAGAACCATATGGCTGGGAACAAACTTTTTACCGCAGAGTCACACCTGCACCTATAGCCACACCTGCATCTATAACACCTGTACCTATAACTACACTTGCCCCTATTATTATATAGAATTTATAAATATCTTGCTTAACATGAATAATGATAAAAGATTACCTTGGAAATAAAAAATATTGGACTGACTTTATGCAAACAAGAAAAGCTCAGAAAAAGTTAAGTTATATTTGTTTTATTATTGTCTGCCTTTTATTCTTTACTTGTTGCAGTCATTAGACTGTAGCCATGCTAGGCACCACCTTGAAGAATCTTAGTCAACTGAATCAATCCCAGTACTAATTTTTTAAAATCCTGGTACTTATTCTATTGATCTCTTTTGCTGAACTGCTAAGTTACAGGAATGTATACATACCTACACCAGTTATGAAGTGATGGTGGGACACACACACACACACACACACACACACACTTACAATGGGTTCTTTTAGTTTCTGTCTACCAAATCCACTCACAAGGTATTTACCCAAGGTGTTACATAGTGGGACAGAACCTGAAACCATGCAGTTGAAAAACAAACTTCTTACCACACAGCCATGCTTGCGCCTATGATATATTATCAGTTTTTTAAAATACAATTTAAAGATTTGAAGGATTACTGTAGTATACTTCAATATTATATATTTTGTCCATTAAGATTTTTTACGTGTAAATTTCTTTCCTTGAATTGCAACAGTTTATTTAAGCAGCATATATGAGAAACAATATATTCAACTTGACAGGCTCCAAAAATTTGCCAGGAGCCTTTGAAACATTTTGTAGCAACTCATATTTTCAAACTTCAATTTATCATATTTTTCAAATTTAGTGTTCTCTCTCTCTCTCTCTCTCTCTCTCCCTCTCCCTCTCTCCCGCTCTCCCTTTGTCCCTTTCTCTCTCACCAGTGCTTGTGCCAAATAAAAAGTACTAAGTCCACTCTGCTAAGTGGTTGGTGTTAGGAAGGGCATCCAGCTGTAAAAATCCTACCAAAACAGTCACAGATGTCTGGTGCAGGCTTCCACTTGGCCGGCTCTTGTAGTACCATCCTGCCTATGCTAGCATGGAACACGGACATTAAATGATGATGATGATGATGATAATGATGATGATGAGTGCAAGTAAACAAAATCCATCTTAATGTTATTAGAGTAATAAACAGGAGTTGTTCACTACAAAGGGTACCCTATTGTTATTTTCATTCCAATTAAAAAAATTAATATTAATATAAAATAGTTGGCAAAAGCAATCACCATTATTGTTGTCCTCAACATCATCGTCATCATAAGTATCATTGCCATCATTAAGGTCATTGGTCCCATAATCAATCACATTATTGTCATACCCTACTTTTCTTTCTTCTCTTCATACACATTGTTATAGTTGTCACTATAATCAACAAGACCAAATTAAATTAAGTACATTATAAATAGCTGCAACCAACTATAGGTTTGGCCTAAATACACATTGATATATATAATCATGTGGGCACATACTTCATGCTCACACACACATGTATTTATATATATATATATATATAATATATATATGAGAGAGAGAGGTAGTGATGCAGGAAAACATAATTCAACTTCACACACACACACATGAGCGGGTACTAAAAAGTTCCTCGCTTTTGGCGAAAGAAAATATAGGAGGATCAGTTAATTATGATTTTATTCAACATGTCCTCCTCTCAGATTCACTTCTGCTGTTTACAGCAGTGCTTGGAAGGTGTACGTGTGTAGCATGTGATCATCATATTGACTATGATAGTGAAAGTTTAGCTGAGAAATTGCATCAAATTTTGCCAAAAGCTTGGTGATATCTGCTCAGAGGTTTATGCAAAGTTTCCAAAAAGTTTTCATCATTCTCAACACAATCAAGGAGCTCTTGCGCAACTGAAACCCAAGTGTCTTTTTGGCTAGCTGAAAGCAGTTTTAGCTCAAACTTGGCAGACATGCTTCTCATACCCAAATCTTCATTGATAATGCACTGAATTGGACTGTACCTAATCTGCATATCCTCTGATAACTCACGAATGGTGATTCAACGATTTCCTTTCATAGCTGCATAGACCACTGTGCTGTTTTTCTTAGTTCAGCTGGTTGCAGTTCTCCCGGAACATTTGTCAATATCGACATTTATTGGCTATCTTTGAAACTTCTGAACCACTTGTACACTTGTGTGCGACTCATACACTCCTTTCCATACACTTTCTGCAAATTTGTGTAGGCTTCTGAGCAGGTATCACCATGACAACTTTCTCTGTCATGGTCAATGTGATGATCACACATTTCTCACCTTCCTTCAAAGCACTGCTGTAAACAGCAGATGTAAGCTACAATATCAAAACTTAGTGGACATGCACAGCAGAGTTTAAGGTCAATCAGTGCCAAGTGACTTCACTCTGCGTGCTTTAGCTTCATTACTATGTCAACAGACCTCGTATATATATATATATATATATATATATATATATATATATATATATACAAGGTGTGGGGGTTTAGTTCACGGGTGATCTAAATGATTAGGTATGCTAGAAAAGTGCTGTAATGTGCTAGGGCTCCACGGTTATAGTCGAGATGGTAGTTATAGAGCCATTGCAGATTTCCAATATAGTGGATATATAATTGTTAAATAGGACAACAAACGTTACGGCAAGACAAACATCTCAAGTTGTATGCATTATTACTATAAGAAAAAATTCAAAGTCTTACAGCTGTTTCTGGGATATCCCCGAATATGGATATTCCATCATCAGAGACAAATAGGGAAAACAAGAATGGTATATATTAATGAGACAATGACATGGAGGAAGGGAATAAAGACATAAGGAGATGAAGAGAGAGAAGGAAAAAGAAGTATAAAAGTTCATTGTTCAACTTTCCAATGTTGTAGAAAGAACAGCATAAGTCCTTAGGTAGTTCAGCTTTCCGATGTTGTAGAAACAAAAGCATAAGTCCCTAGGTGGAATTCTGCATAGATCCATGTGGGTTAAAATCCAGAGAAAAAAGACGTGAACATATCTTGTTATATTATCTATCCTTAAGTACCATCCATACCCTGTATATACATACATATATATATTTATTGAAATATATTTATATAGAGCATAAAAATACAGAATGCTAAGAAGAGAATGTATATACATACATATATATATTTATTGAAATATATTTATATACAGCATAAAAATGTAGAATGCTAAGAAGAGAATGCATAATTTCTTATCTTGACAGCTGTTTCAGGAAGCTTAGAGTTATGTAATAATCATAATATTCTTAATTTGCTGATAGAATACGCAAAATGTCTTAGGTATGCAGCCAGTAAACAATCACACTGAAATATTACAATAATTCCAGCTTCCTTCACCAAGAGAAAGACAGTAAACGCATTTCATGTAATAGTGCCAGAGATTTAAATGGTTGAAGGGAGAGAGGAGGAAGAATAAGAACAAAAGCCAGGGAGAAAGAGGAGGAATTCTATGACATAGGAGGAACAGAGAGAGGAGGAGAGGAGGTAAAGTTAAGGTCCATGTGGTGAAAGGGAGCACCACTGATGGTCAAGTGAATCTCACTAAGCAGGCAATAAATTAGTTAGGGATGGTAGCTGACCAACAGAGAGACTGGAAGAGATAAGCAAAGAACAAAAGGAATGTGACAGGAGTAATGGAGGAGAAAGGTATGCTGAGATTTGGAGAATGGTAAAAAGAGAATGGAGAAAGAAAATGCTGCTAGCATAGTTAAGTAATAAATAAGAGCTTAACCACAAATAGGAGAAACCACAAAGGCTTTATATAATGGGTAAAAGTGGAATAAATCTTGTACTTACACGAGGTTATGTGAGAGAACCTATTGAGTTAATGAGGTATTATGATGGTGAAGAATTGCTGGTGATTCCCAGCAACACAACTTACAAGCATTGTGGTTTGTGTTGCACAAGGAAACTCCACAAACTACTGACCAGGATAAGGTACGGGAATATTCTGGGACTTATGGCAATGTATGTATGTAGCTAGGAATGCAGAGAGTTTAGATGACCCATCATGGAAGAAGATGTAGGAGGGTTGGGCATCAGGCCAGTAACCTAGCCCTGTAAAAATCAGGAATCACTAAAGAAATGGCAGGAGAAATTCAGAGGAACAATAGACATGAGAAGATAGGTGATGGAGAAATGCCACTTATAACAGATCCTAATGAAAACTGAAAGGAAGTTAGGGCCTCAAAGAGCCCACTTCTGAGTGCCAGTTACCTATTAACCTCTCAATGTGCTGAACAGTGAAGAAGGACCTAGTGCTAAATGAATATATAGACACACACACACACACACACATATATACATAAACACACACAGACACATATACATAAGCACGCACACACACACACATACACACATGTATATACATTGAAAAAATAAGATGAAAATGCTAAGAGAACTCTGTCATGGCAATTAGAAAGAAAATATATGTAAGTTTTGGTCATTTAAAATGACTTCTACATGCTGGAATAAGACGGGGAAAACAATTAGATAAATTAAATTAAATTTTCATATCAATTCTAGAAGTTCATATACTTTTCTTATAAAAATCCAATGGTGCTGTATTTCACACACGCATGTGTGTGTGTGTGTGTTTGTGTGCACGCGAGCACACACGCACGCATGCATGCACTGGCATGAATTGGATGGGTCATCACATTTTGATTCTGAGTTTCTTCCCATCTGATTCATTGGGGAACTGCGTCTCACTTGTACATGCCATTTTTGTTATGATTTCAAAAGCTGAATGACCTTCTTGATACTATTCACATTACAGAGTATATTGAATGCTTTGGGGGTTTTTTTTTTCCTTTTTCCTCATTTTTTTTTTTTTTGTGTGGCACTGTCACTAATGAGGTTGCAATCTATTTTGCAAGACTAAGGGCTTAAAGTGTCCCCTATAACTGAAGGAGAATAGAAGAGAGACAGTTCACTGATTCTGAAGAGGAGAATAAGGAAAAAGAGCTTTGTATGCTGAGAGGAACAGATTTATAATTGCGAAAGGATGGTAATAGAGAAAGTAACAGAAGTTACTGAGTGAGGCACCTCTTCAAAGCCTTCTCCAAGTCAGTGAACGCCAGAAATAGTGACTTACTTTAAGCTAAATATTTTTCTTGCAGTTGTCTCAGTAGAATGATTGCAATTGTGGCACCTCTGCTAAGTATAATGCTAAAGTGCATCTCATCTAGGTTGACTCTGTTTCAGATTTTTCTATGAGCTTTATAACTTGGTCCAACAATTTGCTATCTATGTAATTTTCTCTCTGTTAGGCACTCCCTTTGCTTTGCAGCTATTCAGAATTATGGAAATAATTCCAGGAGAAAATTCTCCTCCTACACAACATATATCAAAACACATTGGGCTGTGAATGATGTCATTGGATCTTTGGACATATGCCTCTGCATTCTTTAACATCTTCTATGAATGTAAAATCCGTCATTCACAGACTGATAACAAATTTGTTCTTATACAGTATGTTTGCTGATATGCATAAAGTTTGGTCAAGCTATAATTAAACAGAGTTTCACGAAACAACATTAAATAAATATATCCCTGTAAAATCATATTTAACATACTCAAGCACACTCAAAGGTGAGAAGACCTTCTGCTGCAGAAAAAGTCCTTCACACACACACACACACACACACACACACACACGCACGTATGCATGCACACACACACACACATGTACATACACATATATATATATAGACATATACTTACATGCAAATATATGCGTATATATATACATACTTTTTCTTTTACTCATTTCAGGTATGTGGCTGTGGTCATGCTTGTGTATATTATGTATATATATATGTACATGTTTGTATGTATGTATGTATGTATATATATATATATATATATATATATATATATATAATAATAATACAAATAACATGTGAGTATATGCATATAGATGTACATGTATGTACAAACTTACATCTACATGTATATATAGATGCATATCTGGGTACAGGACGTCACAAAAAAACATGGGCAAAATGAAAAACAAAACATAAACAGAGCACAGAAAACAAACAGGCCACATAGAGAATATTTCCTTCATCAGCTGCCCCTATTCTAAACAAAGCGTTTCGAAGAATTAGGCCAGGATGTGTGTGTGTGTGTGTATATATATATATATATATATATATATATATATATATGTATGTATGTATGTATGTATGTATGTATGTATTTTCTGAATTCATTACTAAACTGTTCGTAATTTGAAAATCTATTCCTCCTTTCACTTCAGCTAAGAAGAGAAGATACATGTGACTAAAACACTAGGCCATACAGATGTTATAAATGAGATTGAGCTGAAAGTATGAGATCAGCTTAAAACGATTAAGATGATCATAAGTCAGTTTATAAGAGCATGCTAGCAGTTATCAGCGGAGGTTCAACAAGGAAATTGCCTTCTAGGCAAGACTGTTGCTTCACAGAATAACCTGGGATGTTTATATACAGCTGTTACCAAATAAGTAGTGTAATGATAGCCTTTTACTTGCTCTTGCTATATTTTTAGGGTCTGTTTTTAGTGTTTTCTAATATTACATTAAATTATTTGAAATTATTGAAGATTCAAGTTGAGATTTCTTTCTTGTTTTCATCTAAAATATCTTTAAGAGAGTATTGTAGTTTGCTTGAAACATTGTGTATTGTTTGTAAAGAGTAAAAAGTTTTGAATGGTACAACAATGCACTACAATACAAAAAATGGACTATATACTTGTTGTAATTTAGTTATCTATAGTCCGATGATATTTCAGAATACAATTCCTTCTTCAGATTTTCTTAGATGGAGTCTCTGCTATAAACTGTTTACTAACGGCTTTTCTTTTTTTTTTTTTCCGGAAAAAAGAAAAAAAAAGCCATTAATAAACAGTTTATAGCAGAGACTCCATCTAAGAAAATCTGAAGAAGGAATTGTATTCTGAAATATCATCGGACTATAGATAACTAAATTACAACAAGTATATAGTCCATTTTTTGTATTATAGTGCATTGTTGTACCATTCAATACTCTTTACTAAAATAACTTTATTTTCAGTCATTCTTTTTTGGTTTACCTGATTAAAAATAAGTGCATATGGATATACACACTTACATCCATATTACATTGAAAGTACTGGTTCTCCTCTGATCACTGAAGTTAAGCAATGTCGATACTAGTTAGATGAGTGATTGCTTAGGAAACCTAGGTGCTGTAAGCATCTAACTTTTGTCCAACAAATGTTAAATGGTGCTGATGATGATGACTCAAACAAAACAAGATACACTAAAACACTGCAGTTAAGCCAATGAAAGTGGCTTCTTTGTGGTCCCTCAACCTGCTAAAAACAGCAGTCCAATAGCTCTCAATTCCACTTTACTATCTGAAGAAAAGAATGTTGCATTAGATAATGTAGTATGTTATGTATGTTTGAAAAGAAAAAGAGACTAGATGATCACATCTGAAATGTCTGTAACCCTAGATCTGCTCATTTAAGACCAACCTGTAACTTAACAACAACAACAACAGCAGCAGCAATTACAACAACAACAACACAATTTTGTTCAAGGAAAGAAAGTGTAGATATATGTGAGTTTACTTGTATTTAAGAGTTCATAGAAATGCCATTTCACAATGAAGTTAGTGATATATTATTTGTTTGCTACTAAAGGGTGCCAGACATTTTGAAGCTTTTAATCAAACAATCTCTGGAAAATGTTGACAAAGACTCTGAACTCAGATTGAAAATCAATAAAAGGCTACTGAGTTCATATCTACAGAGAAACTAATGTTAAGAGATATATACTGTACTGTTAAGAACATATAGGACAGTGAAAGTAATACATGGAACTGATTTTCAGAGATATTTCAGTCAATATAAGGGAAATATATTATAGTCAAGGAAGAGGGTCTGTCTTGAAGTGGATGCCTGTATATGATGAGTTTAATACGGAATGGACAATTGTATGCACACACATTCTCACTCACTCACTCACACACTCACGCACGCTAGTCACTCAATGCAGCAGCAAGAGACCTTTTATGTTGCCAGTTGCTCAAATCTCTAGAAACACCAGTCAAATCTCTCTCAAATCACCACCCCACTGTCTAAGAAAAAAACACATTAGATAATTAGTTCTGGGTCTCATTGAGAAAGGACTTGATGGTTATAATTAGAATAGTTTTGATCATAGATCTTTTTAATCTAAGCTGACTAGTGACTAAACAACAACAATGACCAGTATTAGAAATTGGAGCAAGTCAAATGCAAAAAAGTATCAAGACATTTGATCAAGTCTGGTCTGTAATAATCTGGTACCCATTCATAACAGCTAGATGAACTGTCACTAGGGATAAGGTATTCTGACTAGAAACATAAAATCTCATAAACAGAACGAGATTTGGACAATATAGATGTTGCAGTTTGGTATGGATCCGGTCTGAAACTGTCCCTTCTTTTATGATATAAACTTTCTGTTTCAAAGTGATCTGAATTAGAACCTTTCATCAAAATTTCATGTTAATTTGTTTCATACATCATCTTAATACCATCTTAATAATGACAAAGTCATTTTACTGAATTCTTCATTATTTTATAAACTATTTGAAAGAAAGGTATTGTATGTCTATGGAAGCAAAAGGTGTTATATGACCTATAAGTGCCAAACAAATAGAAAGACTTCATCTTCATGTAGTGTGCTAGAAACAAAATTATCCTGGGGGAGCTCATCTCACTCTCCACAAATTTAGTTGTTAATGGATTTGTCAGAAGAAGAAGGGCAGTATCTATGGGGCTTCCATGACTGGCGCAAAGTTATCCTCAAATAGTTGACCTGATCCAAATGCATACAACAAAGTAAACTCTGCTAAAGCCCCACCAAGAGCCAGATATTGGTGTCAAACTGAGTGACAATCGAAATTGCAGAAACTGGATAAAGAAAAACTAATATGATGATGGCACAGTAAAGAACCATAACTGCATCATTGTAAACCTCCCAACACATTATGACATTCAATTAGTCATCTTATTTCTACACTATAAATATAATAAAGTAATTTTGGGAGACATTTCAAGCATCTATAAGATGCTAAATATATTCAAAGATATTCCAAAAGTATATGACCGAAAACTATGTTTTGGATACTTTGGTTCTGGGTATGACTTTAAACAGCATCTCATGGGGAAGGGTCTCTGGTTTGGGAGTTCCAGGGTTTTGCAGAGTGTAGAACCACCTCTTGGTCACTATTCTTTCCAGCTCTACTCTGACCCAGAGTGATAGTGCTTATCAGGATCCCAAGTATGGATTAAATGGCATGAAACTACCAGAACCAGAGAAAGTTGAAATTATGGGATGTAGCATGGTTGATGTGAACTATTTTGGCAGATGAACTTATTGAGTCAACAGTGAATATCACTAGAAGCTGAGTGGATGAAAAGACAGCAAATTGTCAACAGCCAAGATCAACCAGTTCAATTAGAGAACAACTGCTATCAGCAGTAGTTGTGGAATGCTCAGATGAGGTATTTCAAGTAGTGAAAAGACCAATGTGACTAAAACCCAGGTTAGACATTCGTGATTCATCGCAGGATCAAGATGCCTGACATGGAAAAGTTATGTTGATCTGGGTTTATGATGAGTGCCATATTTGCAGCAGTAACAGCAGTTAATTTTACTTCAGGACTTCCTTTAACTGCAGTTTGGCTTTGTGGGATAAAATGCTTTTTAGCTTACGTTGAATGTTTTTTAGCTAAATGCCTGATGGAGAAAAACAGTAGCTATGATCTTTGCATGTTCTGCCTCTAAAACTGAGGGTGGGGGAGGGAAAGAAGGAAAGAAAGAAGGAAGGAATGAACAAACAAATAAATAAACAAATGAATGAACAAATGAACCAGCTCTCATTGGTAGCTACAGCAGGAAACAACTCATTAAACTATTGAGTTATACTTAGACCAGAGATTTGATACAAATGCCTTTTTTGCAACATAGAGGACTCTACTAAAGATACATTTTAATAAAAGATTCAGGCTACAGTTATGGACCCTGCAGAATGAAGCTGCATGGGCTTTCCAAAAGCTTTATCAGATGGCAGTTAACTTCAATGTAAATTTCCAACACAATTTATATTAAAAAATGGAAATTGGAGTATTGAAATAAGCAAGCATGAGACTAGATTATTTTTGAAGCTTTATAACTTGGACATTTTGTTTAAAAATTAATTTAAATATGTTTATTGACATTATTCTTTGTTTACCCTTGCAAATTACCTTCTGAGAGAAGTACAATATTTGAGGGAAAATTATTATATTGGAATTCATTTTTATAGATTTAATTTCATTTTAGTCCTATCTTTTCAACCAATAGCAAATGTTAAGAACAATTATTTATATTGGTAATTGCTTCTTTAAATTCAATAAAATTGTCTTTAAAACATGAAAATTCAAGAAATTTTCAAAAAATGAATAAAGTTATGTAAGAGTTATTTATTCCGAAATTCCACCTTTTTCACATATCAGTCAAGGTTCTATGAATAATTAAATTTTACAAAATAATAGGTGTAGTATAGTAATACAGAAAATTCTTTGAAATGTAGCTTTCTCAAATGGCAGTTAACTTCAATGTAAACTTCCAGTATAATTTATATAAAAAAGCAAATAAGTGTATTGAAATAAGCAAGCATGAGATCAGAATATTTTTCAAGCTTTATAGCTTGGACATTTTACTTAAAAATGAATTTAAATATGGTAATTGATATTATTCTTTGTTCACCCTTGTGAATTACCTTGCATAACCTTGTAAATTACCAATCACATTATCAGATATGTATATATTTATTTACTGGCATATTAGATGCACTTTTATATTTTTAAATGTAAAAAAAATTGCAACTGTATTACAGATGGGAGACCCAATGTAGCAGGCAAGGGAGCTGGAGAAGAATATGTCCATTAGGTACAATAATTGCTACTAATTATAAAATATTGGAAATAAGCCAATAATCACAGCCTATAAGCACAAATTTATGGAAAATTACTTACAGTAAATTGGCAGTTATACAGAGAGGTCGCATTGTATCGCAGTACCTCCTTCTCCAGATACATGACCTAAACCTAATGTGTGTCTTACATTATTCAAAAGCTGTTACCTTTTAAGAATCATTTGTTTATTATCAAATAAAAAACGCTCCTAATAAAATGAAAAGAGTGTAATCAAACTTTCATGTCAGTCATTTGCAATGTGTGGATGACAGCAAAACTGTAATGATAGTGCACCACATTGGTGACTTGTTATGGTAATACAGCCAGAAATACAAGCTTCACATCTTGTATGGCTGTTCTCTTCTCCAAAATATAGCCAACTATAACACTTGACCCAAAAGAACACTGAGATACAGTACTCCTATATCATAGTTTATCTATAAGTTTCCTAAGGGGTTCAAATCTATGGCTAAAATATAAAAAAGCACCGCTATAACATTGAATTTAACTTCAGTATTTTGGTCTACCACCAGCCAACAAAATAGTAAGGATTTGGAGGAAACAAGAAGAATTGCTGAAAGTTGCTAGATGTAGCAAACAATGTCTTCATAGAGGAATTGTGAAGTTGCCTGAACTAGAAGAAAAATTAAAAACATGGGTGAAAGACAAGATAAGCTCAATCTTTTCAGTATCCACTAAAATGATTATGCAGTATTCAAAAATTGCAGCAATGGACAAAGATATCAATGATTTTTAGATGGTCACAGTATGGTGTTTAAGATTTATGATGAGAAATAATCCTGTATGAGACATAGAATAAAAATAGCACAAAAATATGCCCTGAATACGAAAATAAAGTCATTAAGCTTCACAGGTATGTAATTAATGTGAGAAAAATAGTTAGTTTTGATCCTTCAGATAGCAAATATTGATGACATCCCTTTAACATTTGATGTACTATCAAACAAATGATAAAATCCAATCCAAAGCTGCTAAATCTGTGACTATTAAAGCATATGGCTTTGAGAAAACACATTACGTAGTTATATTAGCATGCTGCACTGATGGCACAAAACTGTCAGCATTTTTTGTAACATTGCCCAAAGAAAGAATTCCCAATGGCATTTATGTTCATGTCCTTCTAAACAGTTGCATAGATGATGGAGGAATTAAACTGTGGCTTAATAAAGTGTGGTTCAAGTATCTTGGTAGAATATTAAAAAACATGCCTTGTCAGTCTGGGATCAGTTTTCTCTCTTAGAACTGAGCTTGTTAAGAGGAAATTTGAAGACCTGAAAACTCAGTTTGTAACCTAACCAGTCACTAACAGCCTTCAGATGTTTCAGTTAGGAAACCATTTGAAGGATTCATAAATAAGGAGTAAAACAAGTGGATGTAGTTTTCAGATTCTAAAGTGATACCAACAGGAAGAAGGAAGTGGCCTATCTATTATATAGGTGTATTAATGGGTAAAAAGTTCATGGAATACTGTGAAAGAAGACATAGTTGTGAAATCATTTTTAAAATGTGGCAATTATAATACCCTTGATAGTACTGAGAATAATTTGTCGAGAATTCCATTTATGAAGAAAGTAATATGGATGCCAACAGTGAGAATGCATTTTCAAACTTTGTGGTTGCTGACTTACATTCTGAAGGTGTTGATTTTCTAGATTTTGTAGGAAATAATTAAATAAACCTTTATCATACATTCCTTTTTAATTTTTGTTGTTGCTTGCTACAGTCTGTTCTATCCACTGAAATACCAGTTTTTTCCAATTGCTTGCTGTGTACTAATTATATTATTATTATTATTCAGGGTATGCACGAATGCCTTACATCCAATATCAATGTCTTTGATACGGATCACAACCAGTTTCCTTAGATATTGAAGACCTTTCTTACAATTCTTGCTGTTCCCAATACAGAAGATTTCTATATTATTTACATTATTTACATTTGACAGATATTTGTCCTCATCTTGTTTGTTGTTAACACAATGTTTCGGCTGATATACCCTCCAGCCTTCATGAGGTGTCTTGGGGGAAATTTCAAACCTGGGTTCTCTATCCTAAGGTATTTTTTGATGTTGTTATGTTGTTGTTGTTATTATTATTATTATTATTATTATTATTAAGGTGGTGAGCTGGCAGAGTTGTTAGCATGCTGGGCAAAATGCTTAGCAATATTTCAACCATCGCTAAGTTCTGAGTTCAAATTCTACCAAGGTTGACTTTGCCTTTCATCCTTTCAAAGTCAGTAAATTGAGAGTACCAGTGGAACACTGAGATCGTTGTAATCGACTAACCTCCTCACCCCAAATTTCAGGCCTTGTGCTTATAATAGAAAGGATTATTATTATTATCATTATTATTATTATTATTATTAAGATGGTGAGCTGGCAGAACTGTTAGCACACCAGACAGAATGCTTAGCAGCATTTTGTTCATCTTTTCATTCTGAATTCAAATTCTGCCAAGGTAAATTTTGCTTTTCATCCTTTTGGGTTTGATAAATTCAGCACCAGTTAAGTACTAGGGTCAATATGATTGACTTTCCCCATCCCCTAAAATGTCAGGCCTTGTGCCTATAATAGAAAGGTAAACCTGAGATACCATGATATCTCTTCTTCTCAACTATGTAATATTTTCTCAGTTATTATAATTATTATTATTATTATCATCGTCGTCGTCATTATTATTATTATTATTCAGAGGCATATGGTGGTTGTTGTCATTGGGTGTGCTGCCACACTGACCATACTATAACTAATATTAGTATTACTTGAATTAAGCATGCAAACTGTGTATTTCTATTCAAAATGTGGAATCCAAAATGTAAATAATGTAACCTTAATTCCTTTAGGATACAGATATATGGCACTAAAGTAAACTGAATTAATAATATCCTATAAATTGTAAGCATTCTAAAATAAGCCATAATTTTCTTATGCACACACACTGAAAAAATTAAAAATCACATAATGTAATTACTTAAATTACTTATATGTAAGTTCTATTCTTCTTCTTTGAGTTGTAAAATGTTCAGTAACCTCATCATACAATGAACCACTTTATAATTAGTTTTGAAAACAAATTAAGATCCAAGTTATATGATGATATTGTAAGAAAAAAGTTATTGTAAAAAAAAAATTAGCTTTAGTTTAGGAATTTAAAATTAATTTAAACATTCAACTTCTCACCATGAAAACGAACATGCGACTGTGCTGTCAAAGCTGTTGCACACCCTCCACCATTAATTTTTTGTCATTCTCCTATTATCCTATGATATGCTTGGTCCTATATTATGATACAATGCACTGTGAGATGTGCAGTGTTATTTCAGGACACCTGCCACCAAATTTCAAGCAAGGGTATAACAAAAGTTTTCCATTATGAATGAGTAAGGTTAATATTTATAATGAATTTGCCATTTTTGATGAGTATGGAGTGCACACCCAGAGTATATGTCCCTGTTATTATTATTATTTTAATGTCCACTTTTCCATGCTTGTATTAGTTGGACAGAATTTTGTTGAGGTAGATTTTCTGCAGCCAGACACCCTTCCTATTGTTAACCCTCACCTATTTCCAATTCAGCTAATATTTCCCCATAACCAGACATATTTTTCACAGTAGATTAGGAATAGTGGACAGAGACATTTCTTTATAACTATCATGTAATATCAAGTCATGGATGCAATAATACACACACACACACACACGTGCAGTCATATGCACACACAACAGGCTTTTTTTTAGTTTACATCAACTATATCCACTCTTATGGTTTTGCTTGGCCCAGGGCTATGCAAGAAGTCACTTGCCAAAGGTGCCACACACTGGAATTGAACCTGGCACCATGTGGTGGGAAGCAAACCAGCCATGTTTGTGCTTACTGCCAATAAGCAATTAAATTTTGCTTTGACTGCATATATTGTTCCTATCTATAGGAAC
Source organism: Octopus bimaculoides (assembly GCF_046866305.1). Classification (NCBI taxonomy): domain Eukaryota; kingdom Metazoa; phylum Mollusca; class Cephalopoda; order Octopoda; family Octopodidae; genus Octopus; species Octopus bimaculoides. The sequence goes on along the minus strand of NC_142928.1, from coordinate 121,653,632 downwards.
TTATTCACATTTATTTTACTTGGCTGATTGTTTTGTTCCAGTTTTTACTGGAACAAAAAAATCAGTTTGTTTGCTTTTATTCACATGTACAAGGATTCATTATATCAATGTATTTCTGTTTTGCTATAGAAAATTTAATTTAATTTCCTTTAAATGTTTGTGTAAACTTACATTATACGATTTCAGAAATTGATCCAATAAGCTATTACAATGTTGTATTTACATAGAGTCATATGTTTTCCATTACAAAGGCACATTAAAATAGCTTTAAATAAATGTATGACGAAAGATATTAAAGCTGGATTATTCCTCCCACAAAATAATTGTAAAATAAGGGTGCATCTTATGCAAGGTGCATCTTATGCAAGGTGCATCTTATGCAAGGTGCATCTTATGCAAGGTGCATCTTATAAACCAGCAAATCCATAACCAAATATCCAAACTCATTTATATGGAAAAAAAAAATTGTTAATATATCATATTGTATCAATTGCTAATCAGCTTTAAAGTTATGGATGATTCAAATGTATAAAAATAAATAAACATCTCTTTTTATGCTTGGATAAGCATAGTGTTGTAACTGCGTTATTTTATATATTTTATATATGACATAAATACAGTAGATTCAGTAGTTTTGAATGGAACTCGCACCTCCCTTCACATAACAATGAACTTAGGTTACAATAAAAAAAATACAAGTTTTGACAGACATAAACTGGTCTGATAAGTTTTGAAAGACATACTCTAAAAATTTAGAATAACAGCTTGCTTATGAAACAAAACAAATTAACCTTTTAGCATTCATAATGCTTGTTTATTCCCATTGTTTTGAATTTATCCTGCATTATCTCGTAGTTTCGAGATTTTGATTACGTAACTGTATATTTTTGAGACTAACATTGGAAGGCAGGTGTGAGAGGCTGGATCTGGCTTGTTTGAACATAAGACAGGAAGATTATTTTGGTCAGATATGGCTGGTTTAAATGTAGAAGAGTTAAAAATGTCAACACAAAGTGCCTAGCAATAACAGCACTTCTTAGTTACATAATTACATTACATGCCACAGAACCTCTCAAATCTAGAAACAATTATCTAAGCATTATCCAATCCTAATAAGATTGTCCATAAAATAAATCAACCAATATCAATATAATTAATTGCCATAAACCAGGAATCCACAAACACTTTCAACTTTATGAGAATGAAGGACAACTTAGAATAACGAGACCCCATGACATAAAAAAATTCACAAACAGACGTATCAAATATACTATATTTCCATCATAAGCTACCAAACAGATATCACTATGGTTTCCACACCTGAGCAGCACCATTCAATCCAGCAGTATCAAGTGTTAAAACATAAACAAATAAGCATATCAAATATATATATATATATTCCTTTCATCAGCTGCGGAATAGATATTACTATGGTGTTGACACCTAAGCAGTATTATTCAAGCCAGCAGTGTCAACAGTATTAAAAACATAAACACCTCCTAAGAATCAATAGAAATCAGTAGGAGCAAAACATTAATATAGTATATCCTGAGGCTATAAGAAAAGTGTCTCTCATATTGCATGTGTTACCCACTAAAAATTTTTAATTCATTCTATTTCAGGTAATCTATTCCTGTTTACCAACACCTGTTATAAAGGCACATGCATTGAATTATCTGCTATTGGTGTTTTGCCTTAGATTAACCCTGGTTGAGTAATTTCAACCATGACCAACCAGTTTTTATTTAGGACTACATTAACCAATGTGGCTGCCCTTCTGTTTTCAAGACAAGAACATGCATTATTTGAGAGATTTGGCTACTATTTCTAATAGATCAAGTGACTGTACAGAGGCTCCTCATTGGCTCAGACCCCTTCTGTTCTTGATGTTATTGTTGCTGCTGGTGGTGGTGTTGGTTTTGATGTTGATGTTAAACTCTAGGCTAGCTAAGTAAATTTATTATCAAACACATTCCAACCACAACCATCACCCTGCCCATTTCAGAGGTATGTTAAGATTACATTGTCCAATATATTATTATTTCCTTACCAAATATGGTTGGCACTCCGTCGGTTACGACAACGAGGGCTCCAGTTGATCCGATCAACAGAACAACCTGCTCGTGAAATTAACGTGCAAGTGGCTGAGCACTCCACAGACACGTGTACCCTCAATGTAGTTCTCGGGGATATTCAGCATGACACAGTGTTACAAGGATGGCCCTTTGAAATACAGGTAAAACAGAAACAGGAAGTAAGAGTGAGAGAAAGTTGTGGTGAAAGAGTACAGCAGGGTTCGCCACCATCCCCTGCTGGAGCCTCGTGGAGCTTTAGGTGTTTTCGCTCAATAAACACTCACAACGCCCGGTCAGGGAATTGAAACCACAATCCTATGACTGCGAGTCCGCTGCCCTAACCACTGGGCCATTGCGCCTCCACACCAAATATGGTATATATGGTTAAAAGAAATTTTGCTGCTTTTTCTTGCAGATTGAGCAACAAGAGGCTCTCTTACTGCCTCAACAAGAGCAATTTATTATCAACAGGTGGTAGTGGTGGTGGTGATGTCATCATCGATATTGTTGTTGTTGTTTGCTTTTTAGCCTCCTATCAAGGATGATCTAGATCTATGCTTGCAATGACTATCCCAGTTTTGGTTCTTTTTGGTAAATTCATCATAGGTAATCACATCCTGGTAAGTACATTCTAGTAATTCCATCATGCGTTAATGATATTGCTAATGCCACTAGATTCATCATCAGGTCATTTATGTTATCACGCTTTTTATCTGCAAAAATAAACATTATTGAAAGTTTTTATTTACAAAGTAAATATTCCTTTATTCGTTTACTTGCTTCAGTCATTTAACTGCAGTCATGCTGGAGCATCACCTTGGAGAGTTTTAGTCAAATGAATTGACCCCAGCACTTATTTCTTAAAGCCTGGTACTTATTCTATTGGTTTCTTTTGCCAAACTGCTAAGTCACGGGGATGTAAGCACATCAACACTGGTTGTCGAGCAGTGATGGGAGTGGGACAAACACAGACACGACACACACACATAGAGATATAGTACATACATATATTTTATATATATATACACAATGGGCTTCTTTCAGTTTCTATCTATCAAATCCACTCACAAGGCTTTGATCAGCCTGAGGCTATAGTAGAAGATACTTGCCCAAGGTTCCATGCAGTGGGACTGATCCCAGAACCATGTGGTTGAGAAGCAAATCACATTTTATTAACAATGAAAAAGTGATTCAAAGAGAAATAATTATTGAAGTTTGGTTCTCAATCACATGGTCTTGGGTTCAGTCCCATTGCACAGCATCTTAGGTAATATCCTCTAATATAGCCCTGGGCCAACCGAAGCCTTGTAAGTGGATTTGGTAAACAGAAACTGAAAGAAGCATCTGTGTGCGTGTGTGTGTGTGTGTGTGTGTGTGTATATATATATATATATATATATATATATATATATATATATATATATATATATATATATATATATATATTTATATATATATATATGTATAAAATTGGTTTGACTTCATTGCACACACATATATATATATATATATTCAGTAATCTAAAGCCTAAAAAAGATGGGCTTCTGTCAGAGGCATGCAAAATTTTAAGTCATATGGAACCAAATCAAACTGTTTTAAATAATATATATATATATATATATATATATATATATAGTAAAGTCAAACCAAATAAGGATATTTTGAAAGTATTTGATATTTATGCTTCAGATTATTGCACAACAGATAACAGGAAATTCATCTGAAACATTAAATGCTTGCAAAATATAATTTGGTTTGATTTCATTATCGTACACTAGCTGACCACATGCCGTCAATAATGATGGCTAATTGTAGTAGTTTATATAATAAATAAGGTAGAAAATAAGGTACTTAATAATCACACATACAAACATTCACATACTTCCCTTGTAGATGCACATACATACACACATATACTGACACAGAGTTGAAACTGATTTTTTTTCACCCCTTCCTTCCTTATTCATCTATTATCCCTTCCTTTCTCTCATTGCTATTACTTTCTCTCACTCCCTCTCAGTCAGGGCTATTACTCTCCCTACTTCTCTTTCACTGAATTACTATTTTCTCTCCCCCTCTGCATCTGGCATGATTCGGGACAAATATATATGTGTGTATATATATATATATATATATATATATATATATATATATATATCAACACTATACTCATTATTATATTAGGAGATTATACAACTCAATGCCATTACAAACCTGCCTGTCCCAACTCCATTTCTGCAGATATTCTTACAAGGATTTGGAGTAGTTTGCTCTGTGTCTCTTGAGCTGAAAATTCCAGTAACACACATTGCTTACAAGCATAACATGAAACATATATATATGTATAAATGTGTGTGTATGCATTTGGGTTTAAATATGTGTGTGTGTGTTTGTTCCCTCCTCCACCACCATCACAACCAATTGACAACTAGTGCTGGTTTGTTTACATCTATTACCTAGCAGAATTCAGCAAAAGTGACTGATAGAATAAGTATCAGGCTATTTGGATATTTGGTTATGGATTTGCTGGTTTATAAGATGCACCCTTATTTTACAAGACTGAATCAAGTAAAAGATAAAGGATAGAAGTCGGAAAAAAAAACACATCAATATTGATTTTTAAAAACAGGATCACTGAAAAGTGCAGTGATGCAATGAGAGGATTATTCTATTTTAAATAGAAGGAAAAAAACATTTTCAAACATCAACTGTTTTGGAAAAAGAAGTGAAATATAGACAAACAACAACCAAAGTGTTTATAGAACTTATATAACAATATTGGTTGCAACACATTTTTTCTGAGCAAAATTCTTGTAAAACATATTCAAAATCAAGAAATTCATGAACTTGCTTTACAAATAATGCAATATCTTAACAATTTTGATATTCATCAACGACACTTTAGATTTTGCTGCACTATTTTTATATTTCTTTTTGAATTCAAATTTTTCAGCACTAGTGACATACTGTCCAATTATTACTTCATTTCTTCAAGATTTCTCCTTTTTCAAGATTTCTCAAAATTTTTCAGATGGTGAGATTTTAGTTTCTTTCTTTTTTTTTATTATGATGTGAATTTTCTAGACCATTGCGTTTAATTTCTTTGTCTTTGATTATGAAATGTGACATATTTGCACCATGAATAAAAACTTTAACTAATGTTTAGTGATACATTTAACAATATATTTGGTATTATTGAAAGCAGCAAGCTGGCAGAAACGTTTGCACGTTGGGCAAAATGCTTAGTAGTATTTCGTCTGTCTTTACACTCTGAGTTCAAATTCCACCAAGGTCAACTTTGCCTTTCATCCTTTTGGGGTCGATAAATTAGGTACCAGTTGTGTATTGGGGTTATCTAATCGACTAGCCTCCTCCCCAAGAATTTCCTAGAGTAGAAAAGAATATATTTGGTATCATCATCATCATCGTTTAACATCTGTTTTCCATGCTGACATGAGTTAGACAGTTTGACTGGAACTGGTAAGCCAAAGAGCTGCAACAGGCTCCAGTCTGTTTTGGCTTGGTTTCTATGGTTGGATACTTTTTCTAATGCCAACCATTCCACAGAGTGTACCAGGTGCCTTTTACGTGTTCCTGGCACTGGCACAACTAATGATTTCATTTAGCTTGACGTATCTTCTTGAGCACAGCAAATCACCAAAAGTCTTGGTCACTCATCATTACCTCCATGAAACTCAACATCCAAAGATCATGTTTCACCACCTCATCTCACATCTTCCTGGGTTTACCTCTTCCACAGGTTCCCTCCACAGTTAAAGATCATTTCTTTAAGCTGCTGTAGCAATAAATTTATTAATGATGTATTGGCTAGCAAAGTAATTACCTTTCAATGAAATTACAGGTGATGTACTTATTTCAGTGTCATTATATGTTGTGAATTTGTGTAAACTCTTGTAGCTTCAGGTCTGGGAAAATCTGTGATTAACCTTTTCATTATTGTTTTTTCTGTTGAAATACAACTTCCTTTGTTTCAATTGATTTTTGAAATAATGAAGAATTTAGTAAACTAAGTTTGCCATGATTAAGCTGGAGTTTAGAACACAAATTAACATGTAATTTAAATGGAAGGTTTTAATTTAGATCACTTTGAACAGGAAGTTTGCATCATAGAATTAAGGGCAACATCAGGTGCATTGGTAACAAAAGAGTTAAAGGCATTCCAGAAGTCATCATCATCATCATCATCATCATTTAACATCTGCTTTCCATACTGGCATGGGTTAGATGGTTTGGCTGGAGCTGGTAAGCTAGAGAGTTGTGCCGGGCTCCAGTCTGTTTTGGTTCGGTTTCTATGGTCAGATGCCCTAACACTAACCACTTCTCAGAGTTAACTAGTGTCTTTTACATGTCACCAACATGGCTGCTTTTTACATATCACCAGTACAGGTGCCCCTTATGTGTCACTAGCATGGGTGCCTTTTATGTGTCGCTAGCATAGGTGCCCTTTATGCATCACCAGCATGGATGCCTTTCATGTGTCACCAGCACTGACCACAACCACAATTCTGCTTAGCTTGACATGTCCTCTCAAGCACAGCAATTCACCAGAAGTCTCAATCACTTGTCATCACTACTTCCCAGATCTACCTCTTCCACAGGTACTCTCTATAATTAGAGATCAGCAACGTATGGTAAATTGCTTGCTATTACTAACAAGTTGAGCAACTTCATTGTAGCTCCTTGATTAGCTTGAAGTGTTTTGTTACTTGGTAGAGATAAATTCAAATTTCTCCTTTTCAGTCTGGAGAAAGTAACATTACATCTCTCTAATGTATTTACTCCTAGAAATACTGGAACATGAATTTTCAATGAATTCAATCACAGCATATTAAGTTCTCGAAAACAACACCTTTCCAAGCCTTTTGTATCTTTAGTTCCTCTCTAATCTCCATAAATAGTATATTTCTGCCATTTTCATCAAGAAAACAGAATTCTACATAGAAAGACAACTGGCAGAGTTTCTCTAAATGTCCTATGGTTATTTTGAGCTTGAGATTATTATTATTATTATTATTATTATTATTATTTATTTCAAGTAAATATCAACTGCTTAAATATCAACTGCTTTAACCTCACTAGATTTGGATGAACTGAAAAATCCCTCCCCAAAATGGTGAGGTTGAATTAAGTTGTTGATATTTAATTTGAATTTTTGTCATTTAATGAAATACAGTGAAGAATTGGGGAGTGAGGGTATTCTGAAACTTGATATTGTTGTTTAACCCATATAGTGCAGGATCTGATGAGTAAGACAAAGTAGTGATGATAAGGAAAAAAGAGAATTAGATGAGTTTAGGTTGAGAAAGTTGTACAGTTAGCCAGAGTTTATAGGACTGTGAACTTTTGAAGTAATAATAGAAGCAACATAGTGGGGAATAAAACACTGTATTTCGGCATGGTATTGATTGTCCTGTTTTGGGAAAGAAACTTCACAATATGGCCAGACGACTTTTTTCTGGTTGCAATCTAAAATGTTTATGTAGGAAGTAGCAGCTCCAGCTAAATACATGAGCTGTACCCTGATGAATGATTGGCAGTTCTTGATTCAGCCTGACTTTTCAGGAAGATGATGTCTAATGATTATGAACCAGTTCCATCTTTTAGCACTAAAACTTTAAGAGTGTGCAGTTAAAATAAAAATAAAAAAACTTGATTTATTAGACACCAAAAATTGGAAGTGAAATAACTTATTTATATTCATTGGTGTTAATTTTCACCTTAATTTATATGAAAACTTAGAGCATAGCCTGTAATCTTTTAAGGTCCTATTAAATTGGTGAAATAATGATAATTTATATTGATAGAGCTAATTTTCAATTTGGAGATTCATGGGAGAAAATACATATGAGAAAAGGATTATAGAAGGAAACTATTGTTTTCTCAGTTCTCTCAACAGAGAGAGTGTCAATTGTTTCATACATTGATTGGGATGTCAAAAGATTCACAAATGAATGTAGGTTAGCTATGTATTGAAAAACTGCCATCAACTGTCATCTGACAAATGGCCAAGTGATCAAAGCAAAAGTCTGCATTGATAATCTGTGGCTCACTATAGCACCTTATAACTTAGTGCTGGTATAAAATAAAAATGACAGGTTTGTTGATAGTAATAAACAGCTGGATTCATGATCATATTTTGTAAGTTTTGGAAGTACTCAGTTTACACATGTCCTCGCTATGATAATCTCATGTACAACAGCAAAAGTCAGGTCTAACAAACTTATTAATGTTCAAACAAGGTGTAAATTAGAATTTACATTTTGTTTGAACAATCAAATTAAATTTTCAAGAGTGTTTGACTAATTACTGCATTAGGAGTTACAAAAAATTAAAGACAATCTCCTGGTAGTATTTCAAACATTTTTGCAACCACTTCAAAGCTAAAGAATAAATTCAAAGATTTCACAAAAGAAAATTCTATTTTGCCAAAGCAGGTTTCAAAAAAGGTTTTTTAATGTATACAACCCTCTTTTGTTATCAGTGGTTCTTTCTCTTCTTTGCTGTAGTTTCCTAGTAACAGAACTTGTTTTTCTTTCCCTGTGAGCCACCAGTGCAGTCAGTTGTCTTTAGTCTTGACTTATCCACACTATTGATTGCATCAGTACATTTAATGTACTTAAAAATGTTGTATCTCTGCCAATTTTCTAGACCATTGCCGCATATACTCTACAATTATGTGTTTTTGTTAAAAAAGGAAAGCATCTATGATTTATTAGGATAGTGTGTTGGTGAAAATAATACAGTGTGAAAGATTAGTAGCCTTGCTGTATTTATCAATATCCTTTTACTATGTAGTACAGGTATGTTGATATAGTTCAGATCATTTAGTTGTTTGATTTCACCGCATAGCACCTTAAGTCAACCAAAGCCTTGTGAATAAGATTGTAGAGATGAAAAATGGGAAGGAACTCATCAGACATCAGATGGAGTTTGACTGTTTTTAGGTGGTAGACATAATCTATCATTCAGTTTAACACCACCATCAGACTCCTAAGTGCCTTCATTACAGTTCACTATGCTCCAAGAATTTGGGCCAGTCTGAAAGTGACTTCTCATCCTTCCACTAATCTAGAAGCCCTATAAAGGTTATAAGTATAGTTCTTCCTTCTCTGAGAAAACAATAGAAATAATGTCATGTATCCAAATTAAACCAGGGTTTGCCTTTCATCTCTCTAGAGTTGAAAAAGAACGGTCCCAGTAATGTATTAGGATTTTCTTAATATTTTATGGCCTTGAGCCTAAATAAAAATCTATTTTTATTCATGTAATTCTATAAACTGGGATCATATTTCTGTGAGGCTCAATTTTAACCAATCATCCCACAAGGGTCAATAAAATAAGTATCAGTAAAATGTTAAAATGAAATTTATTCAGTTAATTATGTAAAATATAAAATATATTTAATGAAATAAATAAGTAGAATAAAATAAATAATCGAAACAAACCAATATTTATATTAATTTTTCCTTTTTATATGATGATGTGAAATGATGGGTCAGACTATCTATTCAAGAGTAACAAGTTCATATCTACAGCAGATGTTTAATTCAAGTTTCTGAGTGGAACATTTGCTTTTTGTCTCTTTTTGCATCAAATTGATATGGAGGAAGAGCTTTGTATCTATGGTCTTTACAAATCTTTCAAGATCAATACTTCAATTTACTCTTCAAAATAGATACCAACAGGCCTTCTGGATCTTATTAAGCTATGATGTACAATATCCTATCCAGGAGGAGTGACACATGAGGAGAGATAGGTAAAGTGAGCGAGTTTAGCTAGAAATAATGCACTAGATCAGTGGCTCCCAACTCTTTCATTATCTAAAACCCTTTTCTTTTAAATGAATTTTCTATTAGACCCCAGGATTTTGAAAAAGGTCTGTCTACTCAAACTAATATCAAGCTTGTTTTCCCAGTTTCATCTTTCAGTTTAAAAATATATTCAACTGAATAATCATGCATTTTACACGGCAGCCTTATTAAAATTTTGAGCATAGCTCACGGGCTCCTCTCACCCCAGTATTATCATTGTGGACTTTCAGATATTTGTGGACAACCAGGTTGAAACCACCATGCAAAATGATCAATGGCTCTCAATCTTTTTTGATTTGAAAACACACTGGAAATTAAACAAATAAAAAAACATCTACTGGTGAATGTCACCAGGAAACTTAAGCCAAACTGTTTTAAAGTTAAGATTTTTTTTTAAATATGGAAAACTATTGCTTACAAGATGTTCAAGTATTAGCATGAATGTTCTGTTGCCTTAAATTTTATATTTAAAAATCCATGGTGCACTGAAATACCTTTGCAAGGCACCAGTCTGCCACAAACAATAAGTATCATCATTGTTTTTGCATCTGCTTCTTCCATTGAGTCAGTATTCTATGATCAGATTCTATTCCTGTTGCGACCACTGTTTTTTCTAGTAGAACAAACTTTTCCTTTTCCTTTACAAATGAGACAAACAATGTCACTGCTGCCCTAGCAATGTTAATACAGAAATAAACATGCTTGCACCTATACATGTATATATGTATGCATGCATCTCTCTCTCTCTCTCTATATATATATATATATATATATATATATATGTGTGTATTTATATGTATTCATCTAATCATCTACACACACACACACAAAACAAGTTCCTGTACAGTTTCCTTCAACTAAATTTTACTCACAATGCATTAGCCAACCCAAGCTATAAGCTTTAGTAGAAGACATTACTGAAGGTGTCATATAGTAGGATCAACCATGAAACCACGTGGCTGCAAAGTGAACTTCTTAACTATGTAGTCAGGCCTATGTCTATTGAAATTACTATGTTATTAGTATGGAGATATGGATACAAGTTTCACACTGGAATGGAACAGACACCAAAATAAACTCTGAATAATTCATCTTCATGACACATGCAATTTTCAGCAGGAACTATTTTTCTTCACTGGCTTGACAAAAACTTTTGGGAAAGGCATAAATCTCATAATTTCTCTTTTGTTGTTTTAAGAAAGGTAAAGGCTAACCTAGGAAAGCTGATGTAATCTCAAAGAGTGAATCAATCCCTTGTAATTTATTAATATTTAATTTTCTTGATCTCCTTGTGGAACATAAAGTTGCTATTAAGATATTTTGCTGTTCGTTTGTATTATTTATAGATTTTATTCTAATCTTCTTCCTACTAATCACATAAATGTCTGTGTTTGTCGTCCCACCATCACTTGACAACTGATGCTGGTGTGCTACATTCCTGTAACTTAGCTGTTCAGCAAAAGAAACCGATAAATAAGTATCAGGCTTACAAAGAATAAGTATTAGACACCGGCTTAATTATTTCAAATAGATCAGAGATGCTTCCAAAAGTAGGAAGTGCAGAATTGCTGCAGATTTGACCAATTAGCTGACTTGTAGTACCAGAGGGTTTAATGAGCTCAGGTTGTATGTTAAGAAGATGGGAGTGGTTGCTTTGCTTAGGCAGCAGACAAACACAGACATAAAGACACACACACATAAATATATATATATATATATATGACAGGTTTCTTCCAGTTTCCATCTGCCAAATTTACTCACAAGGCTTTGGTCAGCATGAGGAAGACACTTGCCCAAGGTGCCACACAATGATTCTGAACTAGGAACCATGTGGTTGAGAAGTAAACTTCTTACCACACAGCCATGCCTGTGCTTATTAGGAATTGTATTAAACAAATTGTTAAAATACTTGGAGAATCATAGAAGTATAGCAAATTTATTGCAGACAAATTTTAACAACAAAATCTTAAATGGACCCCAAGAGCCATACAGACCCTGCTTGAGAACCACTGGCTTCAGGCTTAGATAGAGGAGAAAGAAAAGTGTCTATGCTCTTTTATGACCCTTCAAGACTTCTAGGAGGGAGGGTGTAAGTCATCACACTGAAGAGCTGGTTTAAATGCTTGCAACAGAATGGATTCTTTAAAGGTTCCTGAGGGCCAGGGGATGCTATAAAACTGAGAGAATGGATTAAGTCTACACCCCAAAACAAAAACTATGTCTCCAAATTTCATTAATAAGATTTGGGTCCACCTCAGGCTATGGTACAAAACTCTTACACAATGTACCATGCAATGGTATTGAAAGCAATTCACATAAATGCAAAAGGAACATCTAAATGACACAGTCATGCTTGCATCTAAATACTGTTCCCTCCCAAACGATAAATTTTCCAACCTTTTCAAATAAAACATTAACTGCATCAACCTTACTTCTAGTGCTTGTTTTTTGAATTGCATAATTCTTTCTACCACAGGCACAAGGCCTGAAATGTTGAGGGAGGAGGCTAGTCAATTACATTGGGCCCAGTACTCAAAGGGTACATGATTTATTGACCCAGGAAAGATGAAAGGTAAAATTGATCTTGATGGAATTTGGACCCAGAACATAAAGCCAGAAGCCATTAAGCATTTTGTCCAGCTTGCTAATGATTCTGCCAACCCACTGACTTGCTTTGAACTAAATAATACATTAAAATTAAAAAACAACTTGCTTCAGGCATGTTCAAGTTAACAAAGTAGTTGCTATGTGGATGTTCAGTTTCCTAGAAATAAGCCTGGATATCTATAAAAAATTATACTACAATATCTTTTAAAAAAAGTAAAAATAGAAACAAAAAAGTGATTGTTAATTTAGTTGGTTATGTACAGCATCTGATAAAGGTATGTAATTTAGTAGGTAGAGTGTTGGACTCATGATCATAAGATCATGGGTTCATTTCCTAGACTTGACAGTGTATTGCATTTTTGAGCTGGACACTTTATCCTACACTGCTTCAGTCCACTCAGTTGATGACAAGTACTAGTAGCAGCTGGGGATTAACCATGCAATGGACTGCTATTTTGTTCAGCAATGGATTTTGTACTCTTTCATTCACTTAATGTTTCAGAAAATGGGACACAGGCTTAATTAATGATTCTTAAGATTGAAGATAGACTTTTACTATTTTATATCACATCTGAAATAAAAAAAAAAAAAGAAAAAAGAAAAGACAGTCATAGTTAGCAAACTTTTGATTATAGCATTCTTTAATCTCAGGGCTATATACATATACACACACACACATTATATATATATATATATATGTATATATATATATATATATATATATATATATATATATATATATATTGAATCGGATTTACAAGATTACCAACACGTATAATAGCAGGATGAAATTCGCTGAGATCTTCTATACTTTAAAAAAATATACCAATTCTTATATAAATAAATGTTTAACACTCGAAACTTCAACAAAGGAAGAAACGAACACATTTTACACACTTCAGAAGGACTAACGTGACAAAGACAGTATATATTATTATTATTTTTAATTTTTAGTATTCTTAATTTTTAATATTTCTAATATTTTAATATTATATAGGTATATAAAGGGTTCTTAATGCATCTCTGAAGAACGGAATTACTAATAATAAGATCTTTAGATCACTTTGTGACTGTAGTAATATCCGCGAAACGATCGTAAGATATTTTATTCTTTAAACTTTGGGTTTCTTTATATTTTATATTTTAGAATTTATAATATTCATGCTTATTTATACATAAATTTTTATACGCATATATATTTAAACATATATATATCTATTTTTAGATTTTTATATGTATTCATATTTATATTCCGTATATTTATGTTTTAAACTTTTAAATTTATTATGTTACCATGTTATGTTGGATGTATATCTTTCAAAATATTAAATATTGATTTCCTGAATATATTATTGATGAGTTCTACAAATTTATTAATGATATAAAAACACACATATATACACATTTATTTGCTCAAGATAATTGAGCACTCAACATAAGTTCAGTTATATATTCTTTTGGAATATTTCTTTTAGAATATTACTTATAAAAGTTATATATATATGATGCCTTTCAGTCATAGATGACCATGGGCTTGCAATTAGAAAGTTCCCCTCTGCGGCACAAGTCCGGGCAAGGTTATTTATGGAAGACCAGCAGTTGCCCATATATACCAGCCTCCCCTCTCCATACTACCAATGTTATCTAAAGGAAAGACAAAGGCCAATATAGCTTGGCACCAGTGAAATTGCAACTCATTTCTACAGCTGAGTGAACTGGAGCAACATGAAATAAATTACCTTGCTCAAGAACACAACATACAGCCCAGTCCTGGAATTGAACTCATTATTTCATGATTGTGAGCCCAATGCTCTAACCACCTGAGCCATGTGCCTTCAGGACTGACCCAGTATTAACCAACAACTACAACAATAATTACTTTGCTATTGTAAGATTAACTGTTTAGTATTTAAACCAATCATATCTAGCCCAAATATTCTACCCGTTTTATGTTCAAACTGGCTAGATCTGGCCTCTCACATCTACCCTACAATGTTGTTCTAAAAATAGTGAATGACATTGTGGAAATCTCAAAAGTATGAAGTCAGGCATGATTAATTCAAAACAATGTGAATAAATATCCATCCAAATGTTTGACAGAATATCCAAATGTTTGACAGAATAATCTGATTGTTAAAAAGTATTGTTATTTGTAGCAAACTATCTGAAAAGATACTAAGATTTTAAAAAAAAAACACCTTAAAATAACAAATGACTACCTGTATGGTTGCTACTGTTGTTTATGTATTCCATGGTCAGCTCCAATCAAGCAGATCTATGATCATAAGCATTCCCCCCCATGAATATCCTGTCTTCTGTTTTTCTTTTTTTCAAGCAAACTTTCCGATGTATCTTTTCTATTTAAGACAGTGAAGTGTGGTTTGAGAGATATTTGCTTGCTATTTCTAGCAGCTTGAACAACCATATAGAGGCTCAATTTTCTTATACAGAAAAATATTACAAATATCATAGCAAGCAAACCCATATGCATACACACAA
Source organism: Octopus bimaculoides (assembly GCF_046866305.1). NCBI lineage: Eukaryota > Metazoa > Mollusca > Cephalopoda > Octopoda > Octopodidae > Octopus > Octopus bimaculoides. Next base: position 121,638,619 of record NC_142928.1, on the reverse strand, counting down.
AATACACATACAAAGCACATAGATGTGCATACACACACACACACACACACACACACACACACAAATACAGTCGCAAATGCATGTGCAGATAAGGATACACATCACAGAGGGACAAAATGGGCTAAACAGAACAGGAGAAAACATGTGGATAGAAGAGTTGCTGAAGAGATCACAGATGTGTGGTGAAAGATTTCCAGACAATAGACATAAGATAAAATAAGAACAATAATAAATGAGTGAAGAATGAATATATAGTGCGTGTGTTTATTTGGCAAGAAAAAAAATGACCATCCCAAAATATAAGAAAAATATTAAATGTTTTATAAGAGAACAAAACAAGTTTGAGTTCATCTACAGATGGAACCAATTAATTTTTATTACGAGTTTAATGTTGTTTAAAGTAAGCAAATATGCAGATGAATGTAAAAATAATGAATGACAATCTAAAGTTGGCTAAATGAGATATTTAATTGGATAATTAAGTCTATGAAAAATTAATTCCTGCCAGAACTAATAGAGTGCAATGGAGACATTCTTAAGAAATGTAAATTTTATTTCTTGTGTTCCATTGACTTTCGTTTCTGTCTTTCTTATATATTTTTGAAATCTTTTTTCAGTACCAAGCTTTAATTTTTATCTTTTACTTGTTTCAGTTTTAGGACTGTGGCCATGCTGGGACACCACCTTGAAGGGTTTTAGTTGAACAAATCAACCCCAGTTTTTTGGGGGTTTTTTTGTGACTGATATGTTATAGGTACATAAACAAACCAACACCAGTTATCCAGTGGCAGGAGAAGACATACAGAAACACAAAGATACACATGCAAACACACATGTATGACAAGCTTCCACACAGTTCCTCTCTACCAAATTCACTCACAAAGCATTGGTCGGCTATAGAAGAAAACACTTGCCCAAGGTGTAACACAGTGGGACTGAACCCAAAACCACATGGTTACAAAACAAGTTTCTGAACCACACAGACATGCCTGCACCTATACCAGTGCCATTTTTTGAGAAATATATCCCATACAGGATGCAGAACCAATGAAATAATTTTTCAGTACATTAATTACAAGAAAAATACATGGAACAGAGACCAAACCTCTATCATTACTTCATTGAATTCACTAAATTATTTGATTTAACGAATTATGATGTGTTATAGACAATTCTTAGAGAAGCTGGTAATCTTGGTCAATTTACACATCTCAAATCCTTTCATCATGATTATTCAACGACAGTAGTAGTTGAATAATATTCTTAAGGCCACAATTTACTCACATGCAGCATCTTTCAGAGCTTGTCACTAATTCAATTTTTAACCAAATTGAAAACTGTTAAGATGTTTGAAGAGGACTGGGCCCTAGCTACATTTTGGCATTAAAAAAATTTAGATTTGATCCAGTAGAAAAAAAGTTTACCTCAAACTTTGTAGCAACATTATATCAGAGTAAGTAATGCTACTGATCAAGTTTAAATCTAAATAACTTTTTTATTTTAGAAGTAAAATATATTTATCTTAGCTTCAATGATAGAAGAAAGTATGAAGAATTTCATAGTTTTTTTTCTCATGCAACAAAAATTTGTATCAAAAAAGTTGTGAGGTAAAATATCATGAAAAAAAATATAAGTAAGGCAAAAAATTGGATTTAAGTATAATTAACTTTTTTTATTTTAAAAACAAACTATATTTTAATGAAGTTTAAATGATAGAGTTCAATTCAAGGAATTTCAAGGTATCAATCTCATGCAATGAAGTTTTAAAAGAAAAAAAGTCTTTGTTTCTCAAATTTGAGGGTGATAATGTAGTTCTATACTTTTTTATGAATGTAGTTCTACAAGGAGACTTTTAATATATGTCACTGGCATCATTGAGGTAAGGAAAAAATTATCAATGAGACTGCTAATTGACACATTATTAATTAGCACAGTAGCATAGCCTGGAAAAAAACATGGATTACATGGAAAAATGTGAGCAAGAGAAATAATATTCTTAAGATTAGAAACCTGGAAAATTACAGGACAACTTATTACACTTGGAAAAGTTCAGGACAACTTATTACATCTGGTAAAGTACAGAACAAGAAAATTTTTATTTAAAATATTGCAGCTAAGGATAATTTGTGAATATTGAAAATTATTAGATATTAATTTACAAAATAACATTTTAATTAAAAAAGGTACCATCATTTTGTTAAAATATTTTCACACTAGAATACTTAAAAAATGAGAGCCAGAAGTACAAATATTTTATGCAAAGTAGAACAGTATATATGGTAGGTAAATTCATTACATAAAAAATAGACATTGGGTCAAGACTAAAAATGTGAAGACTTGGCAATAACTGAAGTAAATTTTACTGTGAGTTTGTTGTTATAGGTAGATTTTACTGTAGTAGATAACTAATTTTTGTACTATTCTATTTATTGTACTAATTATGTACTACTATTATTTTTTATAACCTATTTTCAAATTTCTAATTATTTAAATAACGATGAAAAGAAATGAATTTTTTTAAAGTGCAAAAAATATTTTAATTGAGATATTTTATTTTTAATAGAACAAGTAATAACAAATAGAAGAAATAACTCATAATAAAATTTTTAGTTTTAATAAAAGCTAATATTTTCTAAATCTAAATATTTTATTTGAAATTTTATCCTTAGCTGCAATATTTTAAGTATAAATTTTGTTGTCTGTACTTAACCAGATGTAATAACTTGTCCTGAACTTTTCCATGTGTAATAACCTGTCCTGCAATTTCCCATGTTTATAATCTTAAGTATATTATTTCTCTTGCTCACATTTTTTCATGTAATATAATATGGGAGCATGGGTCATAACTGATGGAGAATGCTCAGCGTTATTTTATATCAATGCTGGTGTAAAACAGGGTGCTATTTTTATATTTTAACTTTTACTTGTTCCAGTCATTAGACTGTAACCATGCCAGGACACCATGGTGGTGGAGGACAAACACAGACACAAACAACAAACATACATGTATATATATATATGTGGGTCAAAACAGTTTGATTCAAATTCATTGGTACTCAGAGTTTTAAACATGATGCTAGTCTTCAACCATTTTGAATTTTAATGAAAGAAGTTGATTGATATATCCGTTAGGTGGGTTGCAATTGGTTGATGAAGGTCACGCGGTGTTGTGGTTTGATGTACATGTACATGTATATATATATATATATATATATATATATATATATATATATATATGTGTGAGTATTAAGAAGCCCATCATATATGTAATATTAATGGTTTCTTATTATGAAACCAATAGATTTTATACAGGGCTGCAAGGGGAAGTGCTCAGAAAAATTGAGACAAGAGTAAAATATTAGTTATAGAATAAAGATGCTGGGTTAACGACTCAACATATCACACCCTCTCAATGAACATATATAAGATATACAACATAATCCGTCAAATATAAGGAATAGGAAGAAATAACGTAAGAAAAATAACGTAAGAAGAAATAATAAATAAAAGAATAAGAAATATAAAAGAAGTAAGAAGCAAGAAATAGAACATATAGTATGAAATTTTATACATGAATATATTATTTCAACTGATAACATACAAATGAAAAAAATTGAGTTAAAGGTATAACATAATACACATATATATCATTTCATAGAAGTTAAAATTAATACAATTAAAAATTTCAAATATATAATATAATATAATATAGGTCGATATAAAAAAAATAAAAAAAAAGAAATGAGGTACCATAAAGTAGTTCATCGGTTAAAATCAAGGACAGAAATGATTTAACACCATTTAGAGTCAAAACACAAAGTTCTACATCTCCCTCGGGCACATTTTACAACTCAAAACCAGTAGACACCAATAGACAAGTCCGCACCAGTTAGGCATATACAAGAGTGAATAACAGGCACCCAGCAGGTATCAGCAGGTAAAACATGTAAAATTTAATTCTGCTCACCATGTCCAAAAGTTCACAACACATGGGTTAAAGTAAAAATACAGCACCCAGCAGGTATCAATCAGTAAAATCCATTTCATGAAAACCACTTACAACACCTATGGCCATTTCGGAGGTACACCACTGTATTTCAAACACAATAGAGTGCAAATTGGTGATGACCCCCTTGGCAAGGTAAAAATTACACACAAATGTCAAGACATGCGCAAAGGAAAAAAAAAATTATTTTTTATTTAAGAGCAAATTTATATAGTCAATATGGACCAACCTTAGACAAGCCTATGCAAATAATGGAAAGATTAAAAAAAAAAAAAAAAAAAGTGCTATTTTAGAATAGTCAAACAGGCTGCAGTATCAAAACCAATCTTCAAGGTTTCAAATCACCCTAATGCAAACTATTACACTTGTTACTATCTATTGTTTTTAAATTTATTTTTATTTCTATACAGTTTCAAGAAGGTGGAGGAAAACTTATGGTTGCAGAAGGGGATTACCTCGGTGAACTTATTTAAGGTTTTTTAAATCTTTCCATTATTTGCATAGGCTTGTCTAAGGCTGGTCCATATTGACTATATAAATTTACTCTTATATAAAAATTATTTTCTCCCTTTGTGCATGTCCTGACGTTTGTATGTAAGCTTACCCAATTTTCACTCTATTGTGTTTGGAATACAGTGGTGTACCTCCAAAATGGCCATAGGTGTTGTAAGTGGTTTTCGTGAAATTGATTTTACTGATTGATACCTGCTGGGTGCTGTATTTGTATTCTGACCCATGTGTTGTGAACTTTTGGACATGGTGAGCGGAATTAAATTTTACATGTTTTACCTGCTGGGTGCCTGTTATTCATTTTTGTATATGCCTAACTGGTGCGGACTTGCCTATTGGTGTCTACTGGCTTTGAGTTGTAAAATGTGTCCGAGGTAGATGTAGAACTTTATGTCTTAACTCTAAATGGTGTTAAATCATTTCTGTCCTTGATTTTAACCGATGGACTACTTTATGGTACCTCATTTCTTTATTTTATTTTATTTTTTATATCGACCTATATTATATTATATTATATATTTGAAATTTTTAATCGTATTAATTTTAACTTCTATGAAATGATATATATGTGTATTATGTTATACATTTAACTCAATTTTTTTCATTTGTATGTTATCGGTTGGTATAATATATTCGTGTATAAAATTTTATACTATATGTTCTATTTCTTGCACCTTACTTCTTATACATTTCTTATTCTTTTATTTACTTTATTTTCTTACATTATTTTTATATCTTTTTATTCCTTATGTTTGATGGATTATGTTGTGCTTCTTATATATGTTCATTGATGGGGTGTGATATGTTGAGTCGTTAACCCAGCGTTTTTATTCTATATCTAATATTTTATATATATATATATATATATATATATATATATATATATATATATATATATATATATATATATATATATATATATATATATATATATATATATATATATATATATATATATATATATATATATATATATATATATATATATATATATATATATATATATATATATATATATATATATATATATATATATTTGTAGGCGCGGGCATGGCTGTGTGGTTAGGAAGCTTGCTTCCCAGCTACATGGTTTCGGGTTCAGTCCCACCGCGTGGCACCTTGGGCAAGTGTCTTCTGCTATAGTCCCGAGTCGACCGAAGCTTTGTGATTGAATTTGGTAGGCAGAAGTTATTGCCGTGTGTGTATATGTCTGTGTATGTGCTTGTGCCTCTCTCCCAGAGAGTGAGAGAGGGATATATATATATATATATATATATATATATATATATATATATATATATCAAAAGGATGTCTTATAATACTATTCCCTATATACAAAAACAACAATCCAACATACTTCCATCATCAGCTGCTTCACAGATATCATTATGGTTTCAATACCTGGCCAGTACCATTCAATCTGACAGTGTCAACAGCACAAAATAAGTATTGTTTGGGAACAAACATACCAAAGAAACCACAACTTTCAAACACATATACATTTACCCGATATACATTTACACACACACACACACACACATATATATATATCATCATCATCATCATCATCGTTTAACGTCCGCTTTCCATGCTAGCATGGGTTGGACGATTTGACTGAGGACTGGTGAAACCGGATGGCAACACCAGGCTCCAGTCTGATTTGGCAGAGTTTCTACAGCTGGATGCCCTTCCTAACGCCAACCACTCAGAGAGTGTAGTGGGTGCTTTTACGTGTCACCCGCACGAAAACGGCCACGCTCGAAATGGTGTCTTTTATGTGCCACCCGCACAAGCCAGTCCAGGGGCACTGGCAACGATCTCGCTCGAAAATCCTACAGGAGCCAGTCAGGCGGTACTGGCAACGGCCACGCTCAAAATGGTGCATCTCATGTGCCACCCGCACAAGAACCAGTCCAGGGGCACTGGCAACGATCTTACTTGGCTTGCCGGGTCTTCTCACGCACAGCCCATTTCCAAAGGTCTCGGTCCGTAGTCATCGCCTCGGTGAGGCCCAATGTACGAAGGTCTTGCCTCACCACCTCAGCCCAGGTCTTCCTGGGCCTACCTCTTCCACGGGTTCCCCCAACTGTTAGGGTGTGGCACTTTTTCACGCAGCTATCCTCCTCCATTCTCACCACATGTCCATACCAGCGCAATCGTCTCTCTTGCACGCCACAACTGATGCTTCTAATGTTCAGCTTTTCTCTCAAGATACTTACACTCTGACAGGTATTCACATTGACATTACACATCCAACGGAGCATACTGGCTTCATTCCTTGCGAGCTTACGTATGTCCTCAGCAGTTACAGCCCATGTTTCACTGCCATGTAGCATGGTTGTTCGTACGCATGCGTCATACAGTCTGCCTTTTACTCTGAGTGAGAGTCCCTTTGTCGCCAGCAGGGGTAAGAGCTCTCTAAACTTTGCCCAGGCTATTCTTATTCTAGCAGCTACACTTTCAGCGCACCCACCCCCACTACTAACTTGGTCGCCCAGATAGCGGAAGCTATCGACTACCTCTAGTTTTTCACCCTGGAATGAGATAGAAGTTGTTTCCTGTTTGTTTGCAGTCTTTATTGCACCTGAACATCTGCCACAAACAAAAACTAACTTGCTAGTTAACCTGCCTTTGATGTTGCTGCACCTCTTATGTGTCCATAGCTTGCACCGGGTACATCTTATAGAGTTACTACCTACTCCTTTTCTACATACTGAGCAGGGCCATCTACCTGAAGGGGTTTGTGTTTTATCTACCTTCCTACTTATTAGGATTTTGGTTTTCCACACCTGAAACTTCTCCTCTAGTTCTGATAGTGACTCCGCAATTAGGGCAAGGTCATCAGCATAGAGGAGCTCCCAGGGGCAACCTGTCTTGAACTCCTCTGTGATTGCCTGGAGGACTATGGTAAATAATAGGGGGCTGAGGACGGAACCTTGGTGGACCCCTACCTCTACCCGGAATTCATTGCTGTACTCATTTCCAACCCTCACCTTACTGGCAGCATATATATATATATATATATATATATATATATATATATATATATATATATATATATATACACATACATATCTATATATATACATAGTGTATATATATATATATATATATATATATATATATATATACACACACACAAATATGATGGGATTCTTTCAGTTTCTGTCTACCAAATCCACTCACAAGGCTTTGGTTGGCACAAGACACTTGTCCAAGGTACCATGTAGTGGGACTGAATCCAGAATCATGTGGTTGGGAAGCAAACTTCTTACCACATAGCCACTCTATTTTCCTTTTATTTTGCTACAGTTTTTTTTTTTCAATTGTTTTTAAGAGACTGCTATGAAAGTATTTATAAATATTACCCCATAACTGATAAGTTATTCAATACCAAATGGCTTAATTCTAAATTACACAATTTTGTATCTCTACTAAAGAGAACTCTTGAACGATAATGACTATGATATTATCTCACACAATGATAAAAATTATGGATAGAATTTCATTGGAATGTAACATGTTAGGCCACACAATAAATCTTCATAAAACTATTCTTTATCAGCTCTGCTACGAAAAAGCTCACGTGGATTGTAATATAATGATTATATAGTAAAACTTTGAAAAATATATCTTCCTTAAAATATCTTGGCCACAAAGATGCAAATCTTCATGAGGAAACTGCAAATAGAATTCTGAAGTCATGGATATCTTTTGGAGAATTACAATCTTGGCTATAGTCTCAATGATATACAAAATACTAGCTGAGTAGTCTGTCGTTGCTGGGCAATTTTCACAATAGAATGTTTTTATTTCAGTAATTTTCATTCCATGTCAGACCATGTCTTCCTCAGCAGATAGGTTTCTTAATCAAGAAAGATTTCTGCATTATTTGGGGCAACTTATAATGTCTTGGTAAATGAAGCTTTTTTTTTTGTTTTTCCATTTGGTGCAAAGAGGTAAAGATTTTTCTTACTCCTTATCTTGAACATCCAATCTAGAGCAGACCATGGGTGAAGCAGGACTCTTCAAGGTGTAAACCAGCAACTGACATTGTTTGATATTGGATTTCAGAAGGATGGCAGGGCAGTTTATTCTATAAACTGGAGATAGAAACAGAAGCTGCTTTCTCATGAATGTAGCAAAGACATATGAATGGAAGACCAAAGAGCTAAGAAAGCAGAGGTAAGTAAAAGGAAGAGCAAAGCTAAGAAAAAACTTCAGTAAATAGCAAAGTATGTTTGGAGAGGTTACAGTTACAGTTACATCATCTTATGTAGTGGCTGCATGGATGATGGAGGGATGAAGCATGATACAATGTAGGTCAAAAGAACCTGAACACTAATGTAGCTCAGTACCACTGGAAGGAACAAAAATGCTAGAAAGTGCCAAAATCATTATGATTTCCTGTCAACAGCTGATGAATAAAGAATGCTGCAGTGCAACTGTATGTTAGTAAATTTTGTTTCTAATTTAGGCACAAGGCCAGCACATTTTGAGAGGAGGCTTTTTAGTTGATATTATCAAACTCATTACTTGAGTGATACTTTATTTTACTGACTGACACCAGAGGGATGGAAGGGAAAGTTGACTTTGTCAGGATTTGGACTTGGAATGTAAAGACAGATGAAATGCTGCTAAGCATTTTGTCTGAAATACTAATGATTCTACCAGCTTGTTGCCTTAGTTTCAAATAATGGTACAAGGCTAGCAAATTTAATGGGAGAGAAGGAGTTGGTTACATTGATCCCAATACTTGACTGGTACTTGTTTTATCGACCTCTAAAGAATGAAATGAAAAGTCAGTCTCAGCAACACTTGAACTCAGAATGTAAAGTCAGAAGAAATGCCACCAAACATTTTTTCCGGCATGTTACCGATACTGTCAGGTCACTGCCTCAATGATAATAATAATCCTTTTCACTATTGGTACAAGGCCTGAAATTTGGGGGTTTAGTTGATTACATCTACCCCAGTACTCAACTGATATTTAATTTATCAGCCCCAAAAGGATGAAAGGCAAAGTTGACCTCAGCAGAATTTGAACTCAGAACGTAGCGATGGGCAAAATACTGCTAAGCGTTCTGACGATTCTACCAGCTCGCCAAATCCTTTCTACTATAAGCCCAAGACCTGAAATTTGGCGGGAGGGGGTTAATCGATTACATCAGCCACAGTGTTTCACTGATATTTAATTTATCAACCCCAAGAGGATGAAAAGTAAAGTCAACTTCAGCTGAATTTGAACTCAGAATATAGCAACGGGTGAAATACTGCTAAGCCTTTCACCCAGCATGCTAACAATTCTGCCAACTTGCCACCTTATAATAATAATCCTTTCTACTACAGGCACAAGGCCTGAAATTTGGTGGGGACGGTACTAGTCAATTACTTCGACCCTAGTATTTCACTGGGACTTAATTTATTGACCCCTATGTTTCATTGGTATTTATCAACCCTGAAAGGATGAAAAACAAACTTAACCTTGGCAGAATTTGAACTCAGAATGTAGTAACGAGTGAAGTACTGCTAAGCATTTCGCCCAGCATGCTAGTGGTTTTGCCAGTCTTCCACACCTTATAATAATGATAATAATGATCCTTTCTCCTATATGCACAAGGCCTGAAATTTTGGTGGGAGAGGGCTAGTCAATTACACCAACCCCAATGCATAACTGGTACTAATTTTATCAACCTCAAAAGGATGAAAGGCAAAGTCGACCTTGGCAGAATTTGAACTCAGAATGTGAAGACAGATGAAATACTGCCAAGCATTTCGCCTGGCATGCCCATGATTCTGCCAGCTCGCCACCTTATATAATAATAATAATAACAATAATAATAATCATTTCTACTATAGGCACAAGGCCTGACATTTTGGGGAGGGGTAGTCAATTACATCAACTCCAATGCTCAACTGGTGCTTATTTTGTTAACTCTAAAAGGATGAAAGGCAAAGTTGACCTTGGTGATATTTGAACTCAATGTAAAGTCAGAAGAAATGCCACAATGCATTTTGTCTAGCATGCTAACTATTCTGTTGGGTCACTGCCTCAATAATGATAATAATAATAATAATAATAATAATAATAATAATAATATCAAAATTAAAAGAAGAGTGCCATTGTTATCTAGTGAATGATATTTCAACATCTTGTGTGTCTTCAACTGGTTCAAAAAATAAATTTTCACTATATCTTCAGGAGGAGTAACCTCAATCCTTTATATATTAACCAAAATGAAGTAGATTAACAAATTTATTTTTTGAACCAGTTGAAGACACACAAGATGTCGAAATATCATTCACTAGATAATAATGGCACTCTTCTTTTAATTTTGACCCTATATCTTCAGGAGGAGTCACCTCAATCCTTTATATCTTAATAACAACAACAACAACAGCAACAGCAACAACAACAACAACGACGATGACAACAACAGCAGCAACAACACCACCACCACCACCACCACCACCAACAACAACAATAATAAATGCCCCAGGCAGTGGTTCTCATGGCTTCTGATCTTAACTGATTGGGAGTGTTATGTACATGTTTTGTCTTGGTATAAAAGATGGGCTACAGCAGATATTCGGCTCAATACCACAGATTTGCTTGTCAGTTGTTTGACCTTAGCCACTTGAGCATGTCCCTTAGTGGCTGATGATATGTGCATCTCTATTCATCAGCAGAAGTAGTGGGGGAGGATCATAGCTATGTGTTGAGAGGAATTCTTTGTGGTTTGAATAATTCACCTCTGGAAACATAGGTGTTTTGTCACCCATGTTTCCAGAGGTGAATTATTCTTAAACAACCCTCATCCAGCGACCTTTTGAGCAGGATGGGCTACTTGACATGAAGAAAATTCTAACTGGGCCCCCACCTGCAAGGTCATGTGCTGTTCATCTTGATATAAGGTCACCATGTCATGCACATTTAGTTGTGATGCATGTGCCTGGTGTACCCTTATCAGATGGGTAGTCATGACGAGCAAACTGGGCTTCATATAGTTTACCCCAGTGTCACTTTGATGGCATGCATTTCTCTCTCACTCAATAATAATAATGATCATCATCATCATCATGATAATTTTTAAAAAAATTTGAATAACCTTTTCTTTTATTCCCACATGGGCAATAGATAAGTGAATATTACAGAAACAAGGTACAAAAAGAAAAAAAATCAGATGAATGAGAAGAAAATGTTATGGTGTACAAATATGCGATAGAGGCCACTTCATCCAGAGACGAAGACTGCCATTTAGGGTTCATCAAGGAACCCCAGAGGTCCAGGATTATACTGACAATGAAGGGTAAGTGCTTCTTTCTAACGTAATTCCCCAGTCTAAAGATGCATGTCAGAGTAGGCTCATTCACTTAGGCCAGTGTTTCTCATAGGGACACCAGCCCCAAACCCTAGAGTGAGATTTTGGGGATTAGAAAGACAGTAGACAAATTTTCATGTTTAAATTAAATTAAGAATGTTTTAAAATTTTTAAGCTTGATCAACATCATAGTGAAGATGGAACAATTAAATGAGTGTAAACTCTTTTGTCTTCATATTAATAAAGTGGGGGAAGACAAACAAAATTTCTAATAATTTTTTGAGTGAAGGGGCCAGATATTTGTCAGTTTGAGAACCGTTACCTCAAGGCATACACACTTCTCACCCACCTTTCAGCTAATTCACTAGAGGACAGCATCTTCCTCTCCATTTTCACTTTCTTCCCCAAGTGGAACTTGAAAAAGTCAATGAAAGCTTGACCAAAGAGGAAAATATCCCTCTTTTTGATCATGTCCACTATATCAGCAGACCTCAACCTTTTTTGTATCACAGACTAGTTTCATGCATGACAAAACAATAAAGTGTAAAGTGCATAGATGTACTTTATTACATATATGATACATATATATCAGCTTCAAATTTTGACACAAGGCCAGCAATTTGGGGGGAGGGCACAAGACAATTACATTGACCCCAGTGTTTGACTGGTACTTATTTTATCAACCCCAGAAAGACGAAAGGCAAAAGCTGATACAGCTTAGCATCAGTGACATCACAACTCATTTCTACAGATGAATGAACTGGAGCAACGTGAAATAAAGTGTCTTGCTAAAGAACACAACACACAACCTGGTCCAGAAATCAAACTCATTACCTAGTAATTATGAGCCCGATGCTCTAACTACTGAGCCCACCTTCACATAAGACATATATATTACATATATAATACATACATAAAGCAAAAAGATCATGCAGACTGCAATAGTCAATAAAATAAAAATAAAATCTAAGAATTTATTTTTTCTGTACAGCCTGGTACTGGTCTACAACTCAGTGGTTGGAGATCCCTGCACTATGCAGTGTCTTTCATTATAAACACCAGATAGAGAGAAAAAACTGCCTACTTACTGCATTAGAGGAAAGTGGTGGGGCAATCTTCATGCAGGAAGTTAGCAGATGTCTTACTCATAACACTAGCTGCCCAACAGTAAAAGAACTCCCTTAATCAGCAATACTTGGACATTCAGAACAGTTTCATAGCTCCACACATATCTTAGACAGACCTGGCTGATGGCATTTCCATTGTCTGTAGAGTTTATCACATACATATACACACACACAAACACATCATCATGTAACGTCTGTTTTCCACCATGGTGGCATGGGTCGGACGGTTTGACAGGAACTGGCCAGCCAGAAAGCTGAATAAGTACTGGGGTTGATTTGTTCAACTATACCCTTTAAAACGATGTTCCATCATGGCTGTAGTCCCATTGACTGGAACAAGTAAAGAATAAAAGATAAACAGTAACATTATAGGCCCTTGGGCAAATCAGCACTGGGCCCTACAGTATTTATTTATGAACAGCAAGTCACGGCATACAAACGTTAAAACCTAGACCCGTGAAGCCCCGGCAACTGCCCAGTGTGTTCATTCCTTAAGACGACACTGCTCACAAGACACCTAGATGTTTTAATGACTTTTCACCTTTTCAGCTGCTGTTGAACTAAAAACAGTTACTTCTTTATGCAGCTTTTGACATGGGAATTCTTGGTACATAAATTGATCAGGAACGGACAAAGAAAGAAAACAAATGCTTTATATATCAACGAAAAATCATTACTATCTTAGAAAAGTAGTGAAAAATACCTTTAGAATGTTCTGTAGAGAACAGAAGTTCGGGACCTTTTCCATACGCCAGGAATTGATAGACATACATGAACCAAGGCAGATCAATTTTATATTATCTAAGCGAAATATTTAATTAGTGCATGACTCAATAAATGGAGGGTGCAACAATATATATATATATATATATATATAATTGAATAAATAAATGTATAATTGAAAGCACATTTAGGAAAAAAACTTTATATTCACTTTAATTTATCAAAATTACACAATCTCTTGATGAAATATAGTGAACGCATACAAACTATATAAACAAGGTGTGAGAAACAGGTAGAAAGTTTAATTATAATACCAAACCAAATAATTAATTAACCTGCATGAATTAGTTTACTATCTTATATTTCGCTTTATTTTACAATCTAAACAAGTTTGTGAATGGATTTCTTTTTCTTTCTTTTCTTCATCAAATTTATTAAGTAGATTAACATAATAATAATAGAAATAGGTGCAGCTTATACGAAGAATCATAGAATAGAGGCTAAACTATCAGCATGTCAAGTAGTTAACCAGGTTTTAACTATTATGTCACTTATGTCCCTTCTGGATGATATATAAATGTCCAAACTGTCCAACGAATCCCTGATCACGAGATATGTTATGGTCACCTAAATGTTGGAAATAAATCTTAAGGAGTTAAGTTCCCTGGAGAAGACAACGGGTAGATAATTAATAACACTAATTCACCTTCGTCGGGACACTTTGACATAGCTGAAACAAAGTAAATCCGGAAACGGATATACTTATAAATAATGGGAAATATTAAAAAAAAAAAAGA
>NC_142928.1:121519134-121619134 GCF_046866305.1 Octopus bimaculoides | reverse complement strand
ATGACGCGAATCTTTGGAATAGCTAAATCCACTCTACTGCTACATTTTTCTTTTAGTCGTAGCTCTCTTATAAGTCAAGAGCTGCTAGTCGGAGTAGCATTATTCAAAGATATAACAATAGAGACATGCGCAATTCATGGAGACAACCTAATTTTTCTGTTAAACACCAATAGTTTATTTTTGACTATGCCTTTCGTTCATTTGTTTGATTACGCTATTGTAATCGTGTTAAAAGTCGATCTTACACTGTCCCTGCAGTAATACTCATCCATAGACGTAGCTACAAGTGTTCTTATAGACAGTAGATGAGATCAGCTTTCAGAAAGAAAGAAAGAAAAAAGGAATTCAACTCCAACTATGACTGCTGAAATTTATTGATCTCTTTTCCCCTTCCTCTAACAGTTATTATTGTTATTTTTATTATTATCAAGTAGTATTTATGTATCGGGCTTGTTGCCAGCCTTCTATGGTTAGATTTTGCGACTTAATATTACCATTCATACTGCTGTTTTGTTTCAATGGTTGAGTAATTATCATGTCTGAGTCATAACATTTTTTTTATGACATTGAATATTTTTTTATTAGAAAATACGGTTTAATGACCGAGGTCTGTGAGTTTTTAATTAAAAGATAATTAAAAATTAAATTAGTTTTAAGGAAATGTTCTTACACATTATCTTATTTAGTTGTACATACAGAAAAGAGAATCTTGAACAAAATATTCACTTATTTTTGTGTATTATATTTACTTTAACTAACAGCCTTTGCAATGGGATTTTCTTTCAAATTTGTTAATGCGATAATTTATCATGGACAACACTAATTTAATGTTACTGAATTTGTTACTACACTCTAATTATATATTAATTATTTAGTCGGAAAATTCAGTTTAGAGGTGATGAAATTTTCTCTCATTTCTTTCGTTAAGGAGTTGTCGATAGAGAAATTGTCGTTAAATGTACCATGAAAATATATAGCTCTACCTCTAATATTTGTTGTAATAATGATGAACTTAGTGATGCTGATCTTAGTGATGCTGATCTGGAAGTAGTTGGACGTGAATATATGTGTCAGCCATTTTAAAGTACCAGTCGATCATAGAACATTCTCTGATCGAAGTGTTTTCAGTTAGTTTAGTTTCAGTATTCGTGCATAATAAACAAATCTTTCTTTTTAATAACCAAAAGTTATTGGAAAATGTTTTGGTACCCTCAAATCAGACTTCTTGAACAGTGATACTAACGTTGATATATTTATTTTACTTGGAAATTTTCCCCTTTAAATTTCATTAAAACTAGTTAATTGACTTTCGTTTATTTTTTTTCTTTTCCTTTTGTCTGCCAAAATATCGTTTCATGTCCTTATCCATAAGTAAAATGACTGAAAAGACTTAACGTAGTGCTTCCGAATCAATTTCGAGCAGACCCATAGTCGACGGCATTCTAGATTTGTGACCGTCTCATCTTTTTTTTTTCTTCTTTCATAAGCCTTTATAAGACTATTATTCAATTTGTTCCCCAGAATAGGGTGCGATTCGAAGGAGGTTTACCTTCTACTTTTTCTAATACGTTAAGCGAACACAGTGGGTTAATAGGGATTTCTAACCTGAGCACAGGGCTACAGATTTTTTGTGAATGGGATTTAGTCGGTTATATCAACTCCAGCCTTTGCCATTTTCTCAACCTCGATGGGATTTGAACTCAGAATGTAAAGCGATGCAAATATATAATTTGTAAAATATAGATGATATATGTACAGACCTCCATTATAATCGTAGCGTTAACATTTGTTAAAAAGTGTAGGCATCATACATAGTAAAGCACAAATACAAAATATTTGATGTTTGAGTATAACGTGACGTTTTCGCAAATTTAAGCTGTTAATCAGCTTGTCTGGCCACTGCATAAGATTTTGTCTAAAACTGTATTGTGGTCAGCTTGTTTGTCATGGTAGTGTTTGTGTGTATGTGTGGTGGTGGTGGTGGGGAATGACACTTGGGATCCCTTATGTGAGACGAAACGAGTTCAAATAAGTGATTTGCCATTTTTTTTTTTTAATTAAAGTAAAACAAAACAAATTATTTACACAACCTGAAGCCTCATTTTCCATTTCGCAAACTAACTTAGCTCCATCGACAGTATTGCAAATGAAAGATATCTTACAATAAATATTTTAAACAAATGAAAGAAAATTAAGGTCAGCTATCGACCATAATATTTACAGGAAATCGAAGTAATTTTATATCAAGGAAAAGGAAATCCATGAAGTAAATTATTTCTGAACATTACTTCCGAATAGCAAATTTTCGACCACCAACATTTTAATATTTCACTCAAATTCTTTCAAGTCATTGTTGAAAATTTGTCTAGATACACCATTCTCCTTCATTCTTTCTTTTTTTTTTTCTTTTCTTTTTTTCGCATATTACCAAAAGGACTCATTATTTTTTTTGTGTGCATGACAGTAAAATTAACAAATTTCTTACTGTGGTTCTCACTATTGTGATCAAAAGTATGTGATCAATTCATTTCCAATATGTAACTGTCTTTGTCTTGTCCATTTTTCAGTTTTCACTGAAACATTATCTCTATTCTAAAAATATACCTCATCAAGCAACTACTTTACTAATAATTGGCTTTTACAGGCAGACAAAAAGAATTAGTGAAACCATTTTATAACATTGTCAACAATTTTTATTCACAACCTGGGCACATTTTGTTAATTTGCAATTATCTTGACATTTTTTTCCTTATGATCCCTTTTGTGGCAAATTGCACCTCTGTGCAGAATATTGGGTGTCTTAACAAAATGCACCAGTCAGTAATGTACGATGTGTAAATAAGCTCTGAACTTTAATGCAAAATTGTCTTGCTAGCAGTCAGGTTATTAGTTACAATTGTATAAAAACAAGGTTAAGTTTTCCAGGAGAATTTGCCTATATATGATGATCAGGTACATGTAGTAGTAAATAGATACAACAATGACCAGCAAAGATAATTGAGAACTAGTGTCCCTTGAGAAATTGAAAGCTAAATTGGAAAATTACCCAGGTGAAAGTGGAAATGTATGTTGCACTGCAACATTACCTTCATTTATATATCATCTTAAGTGAAGGCACATGGTTAAATGGTTAGGATATTTAGCTCATGATCGTAAGGTCATGAGTTCGATTCCTGGTGGTGCATTGTGTCCTTGAGCAAGATACCTTACTTCATGTTGCTCCAGTCCACTCAGCTGGTAAAAATGAGTTGTCCCTTGTCACATTCCTTGTCCACATGTTGAATCTCCCCGAGAACTACATGAAAGGTGTGCATGTCTGTGGAGTGCTCAGCCACTTGCATGTTCATTTCATGAGCAGGCTGTTCTATTGATCAGATAAACTGGAACCCTTGTTGTCATAATCAGCAGTGCTAGTTATATCGTCTTAAACAAAAGCAGCAACAGTTTTAACAATTGGATTCTATTTCACCTTCCCATTTTAAAATACCTCCTATAATAAACAAGTTGGCTGTAGTGCCAACTTACCACAGCCATGAAACAACGATGTTCAAAAAAATGAAACTAGTGTGTTATACTATAAGAAATCATTCACATTCATATGCTTGGCCTTTTTAAGTTATTTCCCACAGCTCATTCTATTTTCTTTTTAATTATGCAAAAACATATATTGCTAGTGATTAACATTCTGTGTGGACCTCTTTCTAAACTGAATACATAAAATTCATTTGCATGGAGAAACAACAAAACAGTTAAGGGGTATAGAATTGTTCTTTAAATCTGAGTCAGTCCTGATCAAGTCAACATATGATCAAAGATGTTCCTGACATGACCATCTGATTTTGATGCATAATGTATCTAGGACTACATTATCCAATGTCTTCGTTTTTCAAGGAAGTAGGGTGTGATTTGAGAAAGTTTAGTTTCTAATTATATAGTCAATCTTTTTGACTTCATGGCAGACTGGAAATCAAATAAAAAGTTACTTGTGCACTTCACAAAAAAAGTTTAAAAAAAACTGTTTAGAAATTTAATATTTAGAAAATAATGTAGAAAACTATTGTGTAAGACACTCAAATCGTGTAGATATTCTAAAGTCTTAAGTTACATGTGTTTAAAAATTTATGGCATCTTTAGATACCCCTTGAAGTACATCAGTGTGCACCCAGGTACACTGCAGTTCACCATTTGTGTTCCACTGTTACAGAAGCAATATTGTTCCTTGAAAATAAGGTGGCAAGCTGACAAAATTGTTACTGCACCAAAAAGTGATTAGCAGCATTTCTTCCGACTTTGCTTTGCCTTTCATCCTTTCAGGATAGATAAAATAAGTACCAATTGAGTATTGGGGTCGATGTCATCAACTTACACCCTCCCTCAAAACTGCTGGCCTTGTGCCAAAATTTGAAACCAGTATTGACGATGCATTAATTTGATGTCTTGGGTATCACAAGGAAAGAACTCTAACAAATACTTTATGACAGTGGCAGTAGAAAAAACTGTTAGAGCTTATATTTTTGATTAATTAGATAATGGGTTACTTAGCATCCATTTATGTATATTTGTATTTAGGCTTGAAAGATTATTGCATTAAATCTGATTAAAATGTACTTTCTCTCTCATCTTATTTGTATTTTCTCTTTGACTTTATGCCATTACTGCAAAGATATGAAATAAGAATAAATAAAAACATTGCTACTACATTTAAGTATGCAAATTTTTTTTAAAAAAGTGTATTATGTATGTGTGTGTGTGTGCATATGTTTTGCTGTCTGCCTCAATGTATAAAATCAATGATTCACACTTTAAATTATTCAGTTCAAGCAATTTTCCTGCTGAAGTTGAAGCTATTTAATAGATATATACATACACACACACTGTATTTACTCATATAATGTAATCTCAGATGTAATGTGACTCCTACCTTTTGTACCTAGAAGAAAATGATGTATATTTTAGCCCACCCCCCTTTTTACACTCATATAATTCTCCCACCAATTATGATCCTGATATTTTGTATTAAGTTTGCCAAATTATTCACAAGTAAGTTATATCTTAAACAAGAATGTTGTTGACTGTGACTTCGAAGTTTTGACCAGCTAAACCATGTATATGTACACACACACACAATTTATTGATGTGTGTTAACTCCAGCTTGATCAATATAATTACAATTATATGGGCATAGTTTCAATTCTCAAGTTTTCTGCTTAATGGGCATAATTATTATTAATAGTAGTTATTATGTAGATCATGGCAGAACCCCCAAACTGAATTATCTTGCAATATGTAGTTATCTTAAGGCACTGAACTGGCAGAATCATTAGCATATCCAGGCAAAATGCTTTGTAGCATTTTGTCCATCTTTTATCTTCTGAGTTCAAATTCTGCCATTCTTTTCATCCTTACAGTGTCAATAAAATAAGTACTAGGTGAGCACTAGGGTTGATGTAATCAACTTACCTCTTTCCCTGAAATTGCTAGCCCTATAAAGTTATCTCCATTTATATTCCAAATCCTACAGTGGGGAGGTTAAATTAGTATTCTTCTGTCCTAGTTCAATATGTAACATTCATTTGATTAAATCAGATCTATACTCCCAAAATATGCAATTTTGTGCCAATGTTAGAAATAGTATTATCATGTGTAGGATGTAAAAATTATCCTGCTTTACCTTGAGCTCTCAAATCTATGATGAAATTATAGGGGTGCCTTTATGACACACAGTGTCTTAGATTTTTTAGATTTAGTGGAGCTCAGATTTAACAACTGCCAGCTTTGTTCTGAAGAGTAAGGGACAAAGAAAAAGAGTGAGATAAAAGGTGAATCAACACTCAATGCATGATTGGTATTTTATTAACTCTGTAAGAATGAAATGTTAGGTTGACCTTGGTATGATTTCAGCTCAGAATGTAGAGAGTTGGAACAATTATCACAGAGCAATCTATCTAATACTCAGACAACTCTGCAAATTGGCTGCTTCTTTGTAAAAGTTGATAACATTGAACAGAGTGCATTGTGTTCTGTGTTCAAAATTTGTCACAGTTAAGTTTTTGCCTTTCGTTCTTCTTGAGTTATTAATATTTTCAAATTACTTGAAAGTTCTTCCCTACTATTCCATATACAAATTTATGGCACTTTGTCAGTGTTAGAATTTGCTGTTATTTTTCCTTCAGTTTGTATCCTTCACAACTGCAATCTTGAATCAAGCATGGGAACCTGACATCTGAAATATCATTGGGCTTCTCTGATTTGTTAGATAGTTGGTGGGCAATGATTTTTGCTTTGTTTAAAGAGTTAATAGAGAGAATGATGTTAACAATTATACATTGTGCAGACTCTTTTGGAGGGTACAAGAATAACTTCCAAAACTGGCAATACTGCAGAAAGGCACTACAAGAGAACAACAGGTGTTAGAACAACAAAACTTGTCTGAAATAATATGGCCTGATGAAATTGTTCTACATACATACAGCGCCCACGACTCAGCAGCTGCCTACAAGTTTATGTCAAATAGTTATTGCATTGTGTGGGAAGAATCAAGTTGTCCAGCAGGTCCATCCTAAGGATTGTTTCTTCACCTTGCTTTGATAGAATATATTGAACAGTTTTTTTGTCTGGTAGTAAAAGTAGAAGTGTGACAAATCAGTTTTTTTCCCATTTGAAACAAAACCTCATTGTCTTCCACTATCACTTCAAGTGTAAAGAGAAGGAGGAGAAAAAATTTTATGATAGGTTAGTAAGAATGGTGGGTTTATTGAAACTGAATGTCTCAGCTTGAGTTTCATTTGCAAACTTGCAGCCCTAACCTTTGTGTTGAAAGCAGTTATGTTTAGTTGGGTGTCCTGATGTTTCCCTATGTGATTGTCATTTATTGGAATGTTATGTACCTTTTATTTGAAATAGTTATGTAATGTGATATGTATTTCACTGTTTGTCTCCCCCTCCCCCATTACCCCCTTCTGTTTTTATGATTTTGTCAAGTGAGTGAACTCATTAGTTATGGAAGTGGGAGTTCACCTGGTCAGAAATGTTCACCTTTATATTTCAAGTAAAAACCAACCTAACTGGTTTTAATTTAGAAATTGAAATTTTCTAACAAGTTTGGCTGGATAATAAGATATATTGCGTGTATGCACACTTTTTGAAAGCATTGTTTCTTTTATTTTTGCTCATAGATTACCAGAACATTTTTGTTGTAAACAGAAAGTTTTCTACTGAACTACCTTGATACGTACTATCTTTTGGCCAATTTAGTTTGTATCACCATCAGTTTTTGTACATTTTCTTTTTATGCTGGCAGTATTACATCCTTGCTACTGTCTGACCTTTCCTATATATTTACATAAAGCGTACAATTTATTATGCTGCTATTCTTAGCAAGCAAGTTCAATCCTATATCTTTAAGATGTCTTAGTCATTATTATCATTATTTTGCTGTTAAATAATGTAGTTTTCTTTTGATTTCATTCAGTAGTATTGGAGGACAAAAAAAAAAAAAAAACAGAGAGAGAGAGAGAAATAGCTTTTGAATACAACCAGTTGCCTTTTTGTATTTGTCTTCTTTCTTATGGGATTCTTAATTGCCCAACTTCCAGAAATCACTGATTGACTTTTTTTTACTGCAATACAGAGATAAATCATATCTGATATCATCTTGGTTACAGAGTCCACATCTAGTATTTTGTTCCCTTACTCTGCCTAACCCCTTTACAGGAAAATAACTTACCTGATATCTACCAAATGTTTCTTTATCTATTTATACACACAGCTTCTGTACGAGGTACAGGAGTGGACAAGCATTCATTTGCCAAGGCTCCACATTTAGTATTCTGCAAAGGAATTTATTATGGAATATCATGCAGACAATTTAAAAGCTCACCAGTGGGGTGGGGGTTAGTGTACTGTGGTAATGAAATGAAGTAATGTTCTCTTTTCCGAAGAATTTTCTAATTGATTAGCATTCACTTACAGCGTTTGAAAAGAAATTGCTCTGCAGTTGTTTATTTCATAGAGTAACTGATGCATTATATAAAAATAGTTTGGTGTAGAGCAAATGATACATATGACCATGGTGGTGATCGAAGTTGTCCAAAAATTCTATCTGCTACATGTACAGAATACTTTTTTCATTTGTTTGAAATTCTCATTACTAGAGCATTTTTATTTTATTATTCATTTGTTTGAACATGATGAGCTGGCAGAATCCTTAGCATGCTAGACAAAATGCTTAATGGCATTTCTTCTGGTTCCTTACCTTCTGGATTAAAATTCCACTGAGGGCAACTTTGCCTTTTATCCTTTCAGGGTCCATGAAAAAAGTACCAGTTGAGCACTGGTACCAATGTATTGAACCATCACTACCACCACCAAAAAAAAAAAAAAAAAAATGCTGCCCTGGAACTAAAATTAGAAAGCATTATTCATTTGTTTGTAAAAGTGAAATGAGTATAAATCAGCATCACGGACATTTGTATGGAAATAGAAATACAGTTATTATTTCAGTATTTAATTAAAAAATCAAAGGTTCATTGAAACATGTTAAGATTAATGTTGAGGTGTATCTACATAAATGCGAATGCTGCATTTGTTCACTTGTGTCTGTGCACATGTGTGTGTGATCTAAAAATTAAGTTGCAGTTTTTTGTTTTTTTAACGATTATTTTTGTATATTAAAATCACTGAAAGCAAGGGTCATAAACCACTTATCAGCAAAGGATTGGAGAAAAGGAGTGAATGGCATTAATAGCACAAATCTCTATGTGTGTGCCTCCCTCCCCCCTCTCTCTCTTTCTCTATAACCCCCCCCCCCCTCTAGATCGCTAGCCACTACACATTCTTTTTTCTCTCTTTGTTTCTTTCCGTGTTCCTTTCTGTGGAAGAGCATAGGCTCGAAACGTTAAAGACTTTTTCATTTCCTGAGCATTATACTAATACATCTGTTTGTTTTCTACACCACCTATCTTCGTCTTTTGTTTTTTTGTGAATTCTCCCTTTATACATACATAAGATGACAATAAAATTGACAAAAAAAGAAATTTGAATAAAATATGAGAAAGTAATAAATGAATTATAATGAAATGAAATGCAGTAAATGAGATGACAACAAAGAAGCTAAAACACATGAGATATTAATAAAAGAAGAAATATATATATATTAAAATGAAGAGAGCCTGCCAACATTAAGTAAGGTACTTGTTAACCTTGAATTTAAAGGATGGTCATAGTTAGCAGGAGAACAATACATATCATTCCTCTATTTAGCTATGCATTGTGCATGGAACTTGTCCATGATATATCTAGGAAGCACAGATGCTTTCCCTAAATTTGGCAAACTGAGTTTTGGTGGAAAATTTTCAGACTGCTGCAATAGTACAGTAAAAATTATACATTATCTACAATAGACTGTTTCCCAAAGCCCAGTGGATTAATAGTTGTCGTTTGCTCATTGATCAATGTAGTAAGATATTGATTAGTTCATAAGACTAGTTTTTCAGCTGAAATGTCATGTGAAATGTAAAATAAGGTTATATGTATATATTGAAATATCTGTGTTCATACTTGCTGTTGTATATGCATGTTTATATTTCTATGTATATATATACTTATATACATGTCTATTTACTTATCTAAATGTGTGTGTGCACGCACTCACACACACACACACACACATACAAATATATGTATATACACATTTATCTAAATATTTATATATATATATGTGTGTGTGTATATGCAGGTATACATGTATGTGTGTGTATATGCAGGTATACATGTATGTGTGTGTATATGCAGGTATACATGTGTGTGTGTATATATATATATATATATATATATATATGCATGTGTGTATATATATATATATATATATATATATATATGCATGTATATATACACACATATATATAAATATTTGTGTGTGTATGCATGTATTTGTGCATATGTGTGACTGTATTTTGTCAGTAAGAATTGTGCAACCTGTGACTATATTCCATGATTTGAGAATGCTAAAGTGGGTGAAAGAGAAGTGGGGGAAATCATACATGAGCAAGATGCCAGTTGAAATATTTTAAAGTACAGTCGTGTAGATTTTTTTTTTTTAGGTGATTTTTGAAGAGTCTTCTCATTGTTTCCTTCCTAGATTGGTATCATTAATGTAGCTAATATTTAATTTCAGTGTATTGTGTTTGATTTATTTTGTTAAAATGCGATATTAGCTCCTCATACAGTTTTCTCCAACAGATATTAACATGTACCAGAAACATACATGAGAGTTGACAGACAAAGCCCATTCAGCACATACTGCAATGCTGCTGTCTAGAAGAAGCTTTCAATTCAAGAGATGATTACATATGAAGCTTATAGTTGGGCAGTGTGGCTTGGAGGTTCCTATACTATACACAAGCTGTTTTACAACAGTAATTGCAATGATGTAATTTTACCTAAGTTTTCATAAGCTACAGTGTGTGTGTGTGTGTGTGTGTGTGTATTTTCTTTTACTTGTTTCGGTCATTTGACTGCAGCTATGCTGGAACACTGCCTTTAGATGAACAAATTGATCACAGGACTTATTCTTTATAAACCTAGTACTTATTCTGTCAGTATGTTTTACTGAACCGCTAAGTTATGGGGACATAAACACACCAACATCGGTTGTCAAGCGATAGTGGGGAGACAATCAGATACAAACATATACATATATACATACGATGGGCTTCAGTTTCCGTCTACCAAATCCACTCACAAGGCTTTAGTCAGCCCGAGGCTATAGTAGAAGACACTTGCCCAAGGTGCCATGCAGTGGGACTGAACCTGAAACCATGTGGTTGGGGAGCAAGCTTCTTACCACACAACCACACCTGCAACTATATATGTCTGTCTCTCTCTCTCTTTTTTTTTTTTTCTTTTTTTTTTTTCTTCATGTTTCAGTCATGAGACTGCAGCCATGCTGGGGCTCTGCCTTGAAATATTTTTAGTTGAATGAATTGACCCTGATACATTTTTTCAAAGCCTGGTACTTATTTTATTGGTCTTTTTTGCTGAATTTCTAAGTTATGCATATGTAAACACACTGACACCATGAAGATGGGGGACAAATGCAGATACAAAGAAACATACATATACAATGGACTTCTTTCAGTTTCCATCTACCAAATCCACTCTCAAAGCTTTGGGTGGGCTGAGGCTATAGTAGAAAACACTTGCCCAAGATGCCATGTGGTTGAGAACCAGGCTTCTTACTACACAGCCACACCTGCACCTACACACACATACATATATATATGGCCACATTTCCTAGAATAAAGTGGGTAATATAGAGTCATCTGCACATTTATGGAGCAAGTCACACCAAACTTCATCATAGAAAGCTATAGAAACCCGCTTTAACCTTTTAGCATTTAGATTACTCAAAAGTAATGCTTATTTATTCACATTGATTAGTCATGCCTTATCTTGTAGCTTTGAGATTTTAATGATGTGGTTGTTTATTTTTAGAATAATATTGTAGGGTAAGTCATCATCATCATTGTTTAACTTCCACTTTCCATGCTAGCATGGAGGGTAATAATATTATAGGGTAAGATCTGGTTACTTAGAAGGTTGATTATTTTAGCCAGATATGACCATTTTAAATGCTAATGGGTTAACTAGATAGTTTTGTATAGTTCTAAAATTTATGGCTTCCTTTTCACTAGCAACAATGTACTGTATAGTCTTGAGATTTAAAGAGGCACACATTGTCCTTCAATGTTCTTCCTCAAAAAAAAAAAGGTTTATTATGTGTAGTGTAGATGTCAGCACTTTCCAAAAGAAGTCTTGAGTCTTATATTTTGTACAATCTCCGACAAATCTGTCACAGTCACAGCAGGAAAGAGGCTGCAGCATTAAACTCTCTCATTCACAAAATACTGAACAAAAAGCTTAAATGAAATACATCATAGTGGTGTCCCTGTATGACAACAAAATGGTTGAAACCAGCAAAATACTAAAAAGATATGTATGTATACCTAAAATGAATGAATAACCAATGTATATGATTTTGATAGTTAATGTAGATTTGCCTTACAGTTCAGGTACATATTGTTGAAATCCATTGTAGATTAAAATATTGCAAAAGAAAGTGTTTTGTAAATTAAAGATATCTTGCATATAAATAACTATATATACTATACTTCTTGTCTTGGAAGGAATGGTTTCTTGAAATTCAATTATGGATAGTAGCACATTTTTGAATCTTATTAATCTTTGAAACACAAACAAAGTTCCATTCAAGTTATATATAGCTATTAGAAAATTAAAGAGCTTAACATAAGCAATTGTTCTTTACGTTCTTCAGTAATTTAAGAGATAGATGGAAGCAGAAGCTGTGACACTTGCAGATGAGTTTGGAAATAATCTAATATAATAAATGCCAAAAATAATCTCTGTGTGTCACCCTTAGACCCCCTCTCTCACTATTCAATGACTCTCCTACTATCCCTCATGATGGGGTGAGTAATAGTAGGTATAGAGATGGTGAGGGGAGTGGCGAAGACAAAGAAATTTAGGGAGAGTTGATGGTGGCAGTGGGAGTAATAAAGGAAGAGGGAGATGTACAACTCTTTGACAGAAATTCCTGTTGCTAACATACTGAACATTATCATTTTTGTTTTACTTTTTGCTTTCTCTCTCGCGCAAGCGCAAACACACACACACACACACACACACACATAAAATACACTTTAATTGAAATGAAGTTTCCCCAAAATTAAATATATATAATAAATGTGAATGTCAGTGTGTCACACTTTTTCAACTTTAATAAATCCTTTCTACTGGAAGTACAAGGCCTCAAATTTTGGGGGAAGGGATTAAGTCGATTACATCAACGCCAGTACATAACTGGTATTAATTTTATTGCCCCCCCCCCCCCGAAAGGATGAAAAGCAAAGTCAACTTCGGCGGTATTCAAACTTGAAACCTAACAGCAGACGAAATACTGCTAAGCATTTCGCCTGGTGTGCTAACGATTCTGCCAGCTTGCTGCCTTAATATAACATAATAATGTATAATAAATGTGAATGTCAGTGTGTCACACTTTTTCAACTTTACTCCTAGAGGCTGTATAGCCCAACATATACCATTTTGGAATCAGGCTAACTCCATGAGTAAATTAAAAACATTCCGGGCCAAATCCGAACCCACAATCCTGAAAGTTTGGATTCCCAAGTTTTCATTTTGGCAATTTTTTTTTTTACATGGCTTTTAAGCTAGTATGGAATAAGCTGTGTTTTGGAATATCAACACAATTGGCTTCCCTAGACATTCTTAAATGTAATAAATAAACAAAATCTTATGATTGTGGTAATCATGTTGTTAGTAATATTAGTCAGCACTGATAAGTGGTTCATCAGCTTGAGTCATTGAAATCTGCAACATAATTGATTTGTATGTTTTGACTCTTTGACACTTGGAAATGGATGTTTCTGATTCAGAAGAGAAAATTTAGTATCATTTCAGCTGTTATATCTCAACATACGATAGAAAACTTTAAATTAAGTAAATTATTTATTTTTTGATATCTCCATTGTTTTCATCATATCATCATCACCATCATCATCATCATCATCATCATTGTTTAACGTCTGCTTTCCATGCTAGCATGGGTTGGACGATTTGACTGAGGACTGGTGAACCAGATGGCTACACCAGGCTCCAATCTGATTTGGCAGAGTTTCTACAGCTGGATGCCCTTCCTAACGCCAACCACTCCAAGAGTGTAGCAGGTGCTTTTACGTGTCACTGGCATGAAGGCCAGTCAGGTGGTACTGGCAACGGCCACGCTCAAAATGGTGTATTTTACGTGCCACCTGCACAGGAACCAGTCCAGCGGCACTGGCAACGATCTCACTCGAATGACTTTTCATGTACCAGGAAGGTGACGCTGGTAACGATCACGCTCGAACGGTGGAGCCCTCACAATTTTGCTTTCTCATTGAAATTAGTATTTAATTTACTTTTTCTGGACCTGTGTTAAGTAGGCTTAAAATTTGTTTCTGGAAACATGAATAGAAGATGGTGTAAGGGAAAAATATTTATTAATAAACAAAACCAAATTTTTAAAAAGCTGTAATCTGGAAGATTATAAGGCTTCTGATCTAACCATAAATTGATTGTAATAATCTTTGAGAATAGTTTTGTTATAAATTATACTTGATTACTTTGAATAAATTTTTGGAAACTTCAGAACTGTTTAGAATTTATGTCTTTAACTTCTATATTTTCAAATAAGTAATTCTCAGATCATTCTCCTTATGTGAAAGTGAAACCAATTTTAGATTTTAAATCATAAAATGGAATAATTTCATTTTAATTTTTGTATATCTACAAATAATTACATATAATTACCAACCAAGTGTGACATCCTAGAATAAGGAGGATTGACTTGTCACCACCTGTTTGTCTTTTTTGACTAAAATTAATCATTTAGATAATGATAGTTCTTATTAGGAGTGTAGTTATAATTTATTAAAATCCTACTACATCAAGTATGTTATTGCTCACTTTACTGTTAAGTTTCCATGCAGCAAACATCCCTGGATATTTTTTTACCAATCACTCCTTTTAAGTTATGTCACTCATAAGTTTTTTGTGGACACTCTAGCCTTGCAGTTACAGGTAATAAACATGAACATGACTAGAGTTGTCACCATTCTACATTTCTAATTTATAAATTTTAATTAAAATTTCAGGGTTGTCCTAGCATTTTTAACCATTATTACTAGTTTAAATAATGATTTTTTTAATCATAACTATGGGTGTCATTAAAATTTTATTGACTAATTATATCATGTATGCTGGTAGCATACATTTCATTATTAAGAATGAAGAAGATACTTGAAACACTTTGTGTTTCTGGAAATTGATGTAACTATTTAAACAAAGTGCCAGACTGAAAACAGATTACCATATTTAACTTCATGACATTTTCTGGCTCTTTACAATTTTGAGTTCAAATGCCATTGAGGTTGACTTTGCTTTTCATCCTTTGGGGGTCAAAAAATAGGTGCTATTTTGGTGTGCAGTCTATCACTGTATTTATAGTCTGTTGTGAGATATCCTGATCTGCATCAATGGTTGGGGTTGAATTCACTCTACAGTGTAAATGGCCAGGTTGACCACATGCCAAAGTGGCAGTGAAAAATTATCAGTTGCACACAGAGGTCATTGTAATTCACTACCCCCACCTCTCAAAATTGTTGGCTTTGTGCAAAAATATTATTTCACTTATTTTATATGTCTAATACATGGGATAACTTGTGCGTAGAATTTTCTATAACTGACTGCTCCTCCTGTTTCCAAGTAAGGTAATATATCCCTTTCACTGGACTGTGTTTTCATGGAAGACTGGAAACAAATGACAGCACTTGTCTGTCAATGGCAGTTGCATACAACCATCATGTGATGTCAAGACAAGGAAATAAACATGTACACACACACACACATGGCAGGTTTCTTTTAGTTTCTCTCTACCAAATTTACTCGCAAGGCTTTGATCAGCACAGAGCTATTATAGAAGGCACTTTCCCAAAGTACCATGCAATGGAACTGAATGTGAAACCATTTTGTTGGGAAGCAAACTCCTTAACCATAGTTATACGTGTGCTTACCATTTTTACACGTAGTCAAAGCCATTGTTTCTAGAACTAGTTGTACTTCCAAGTCAGTTGTGAAATATAATTCCACCTATTTTGATCTGATATAGCTAAGCATGGCGTGGCATCACAGTACTTGTAGAAGTTTGAACTTATGTGCTTGTGAAGAATAGGCCAGCACCATAACTTACCCACTGTCTCTAATTGTGTATTTATCAATGGAAGCTTTTTTTAACTATCATGCTCCCATGATCTGATGCTGAAGGAGTTACCTTGAAAAAGATACTGTTGAGATGCCAAGATCTAGACAGAAATAAAGCATCTTAAATTCTCTAGTGGAGTATTGCAATTCTAAATTGTCTTTAAAAAAATCACTTCTGTTTGTTTTGTTTGCACTAGAATTCTATATTAAGTAACTATTGACAAACCAAGAAGCATATGGGTAATTCCATGCTCAGAACTTTTCTCATTTATATCAACCTCTTTCCCCATCCATTTTTTATTTTAAGTCTATTGCATACTAGAAGAGTTCCAGTGCACCCTGTGGTTGTTTTCATAAACTCATTTTCATGATTGCTCTGTTCTAGTATTTAACTTTCAGCCTATTTATATTTAGTTATTTTAGAAATTGTATGTGTGTGTACATATACACATGTTGGTGTATCTGTGCCATTGATAATTTTAAATAAAGATATTTTAATATAGTTTGCATGAAGTAATTTGTGAATTACATTTTTAAATTTCAATATTGAACTTACCCTCGTTGCTTTCTAAAAGTTACCCAGCAGTCACACACACACACACACACTCCCCACCCCTGCACTCAGCAGGTCTCACACCAGTGAACTTATCTATTTTCTGAAAATGAAGTGGAATTCCTATGTACAGCTGTTTTGACCTAGTGAATTATAAATAGGACAGGATTTAAGAAAAGAGCTTTGATGGACACTTAGCTGTATGCTTGTTCTTTTGCTAAACTCATTGCCAACAACATTTCTGTATATGGTTTATATGACTTACACACACCATTCATGTATACCTTGTTTTCTTAATCTCTACCCACCAACCAGATTACACTGCATGATACGCTATCAAAGGCTTTTCCAGATCGACAAACACTAGGCATAATTGTTTGCTTTTTGCTAAAAACTTTTGTAGTTTTATCATTTGAAAGTAGGTATCAGTGATTCCTTGTCTTGGAACAGATCTGAGCTGCATATCATCTGGGCCAACTTCTTAACTAGTATTATTACTCATAGTTATTTTTTGGAATAACTAAGTTAGAACTAGATAGACCAAGTTATAACTTGGTCTATCAGTCTTAATATCACTGTAATTGCTTTTGTTTTTTTTTTGAGAGAATCTCCTTTGCACCTGTAGCAGTTGATGAATGATATTGCTATACTCGTCCTGTACTACCTCTTGACTGAGTAAATAGTGCATGTTCTACTTTGCCAACTATTTTCAGCATCTTGACACCTATCCTGATGATCTGGCTGCTTTCCTTGCTTTCGTAATCTTAATGGTCTTTTTAACCATATAGCTGTCATTTTCAATAGCTGGTCTCCTCCTTCATTCACTCTCTCCTAAATATTCTCCTCATTTAGCAACTTCTATTAACAGTATTTATATAGTTCATTCATCTTTGTGTCAATGATGCTGAGCCCATTGCTGTTTTTACATATATACTCCACTCCCCCATTGCTTCAACATTTTGATTTATACTGACATACTGCTTTGCAATTGGGAACACTTAATGTTGCAGACATTGATACTTCTGATACAAACATTTATATATGCTTTGAACAGTGGTTACCAGATAGTATACTGTAGGGTATAGTTAGGTGCACCATGAAAATATAACTGAAATTGTGTCAGCTAAACACTAAACTCATTTAAATTGTGTGTGTGTATATATATATATATATATATAAACAAACACAAATAGTATTTAAAATTTACAACAGCTGTTTCAGTATTTTATTTATGCATTTGTAGAAGATTACATCATAACATGAGTCACCATCATCAAGTAAAACTTTAAAGAGGTAAGGTTTCAAACAATCAGATTACTTACATTGATTTGGACAAATCCTATGTCAGTTGGATCAGTCCTGATTGATGGACTGACATTGGGTTTGTCCAGATTGATGTAAGAAATCTAACCTGTTTAAAATTTTATCTGATGATGGTGAATTATGTTATGCTGTAATCTTCCTATAACTGCATTAATAAAATTCTACTGAAACAGCTCTTGTTACCTTTAAACACCATTTGTGTTTACTTTTTATACCTACACTACACCAAGAAGCAACTCCAGACTCAGATCTAAGGTTTAAATTGGGATTTGGGTTAGGGTCAACAATATCCTACCAACACTCAGTGTCTTCAGTGTTGTTTACCTCACTGTGAGCTGTGTTATCATACCTAGCCATTTCTAGCATCCTATGTGTTGGTGTGCTTAGATTCTAATGAATCGTTATAAGTAGATCATATTCTTTTATTTGTTTTAGTCATTTGACTGCAGCCATGCTGGAGCACTGGTTTTAGTCAAACAAATCAACCTCAAGACTTATTCTTTGTAAGCCTAGTACTTATTTTATTGGTCTCTTGTGCCAAACCACTAAGTTACAGGGACATAAACACAGACACACCAACATATATACGACAAGCTTCTTTCAATTCCTGTCTACCAAACCCACTCACAAGCCTTTGGTTGGCCTGAAGCTATAGTAGACACTTGCCCAAGGTGCCACACAGTGGGACTGAACCTGGAACCATGTGGTTGGTAAGCAAGCTACTTATCACACAGCCACTCCTGCACTTCTCTTTTGCTATAGTATTACATTTCAAAATGCAAATTGCTTCAGAATTATGATAAATTTATCCTTTAATTATCTTTTCTGTGGCATAGATGTCATAGTGAGAATGTTAGATGGAAGTCATGACATCCTAAAAAGTTTATTTTAAATAAAAATAATATAGTGACTTAATTTTCAGACTGTGTTCAGAAATCATCATCATCATCATCATCGTTTAACGTCCGCTTTCCATGCTAGCATGGGTTGGACGATTTGACTGAGGACTGGTGCAACCGGATGGCTACACCAGGCTCCAATCTAATTTGGCAGAGTTTCTACAGCTGGATGCCCTTCCTAACGCCAACCACTCAGAGAGTGTAGTGGGTGCTTTTACGTGTCACCCGCACGAAAACGGCCACGCTCGAAATGGTGTCTTTTATGTGCCACCCGCACAAGAGCCAGTCCAGGGGCACTGGCAACGAACTCGCTCGAAAACCCTACAAGGCCAGTCAGGTGGTACTGGCAACGGTCACGCCCAGGATGGTACATCTTATGTGCCACCCGCACAAGAGCCAGTCCAAGGGCCCTGGCAACGATCTCACTTGGCTTGCCGGGTCTTCTCACTCACAGCACATTTCCAAAGGTCTTGGTCAGTAGTCATCGCCTCAGTGAGGCCCAATGTTCGAAGGTCTTGCCTCACCACCTCAGCCCAGGTCTTCCTGGGCCTACCTCTTCCACGGGTTCCCTCAACTGTTAGGGAGTGGCACTTTTTCACGCAGCTATCCTCATTCATTCTCACCACATGTCCAAACCAGCGCAATCATCTCTCTTGCACACCACAACTGATGCTTCTTATGTTCAGCTATGGATTATAGTTGGTATTTTGTCAGCAATTTCAAAAGAACATCTAAGCTGTTGCAGATCACATTTTTATGACAATAATGATTTAAATGAAATTTGCTTATAAACTGCAACAACTTCTCTTTCTCTGTCCAACTGTCCGTGTCTTTCTCATAAACTGGGAGTGAGTGCTATTATGAAAAAAAGAGAATGCTATTAGTACTTGTTGGTTGTTAAGACATTGATATAATAAGATATATCGGATTAAAATAAATCTGAAATAGGATCTGATATGAGTCTAGGACATTTACCCTCCATAGACAATTACCCCCCACCCCCGAGGACAACAGATGATGATTTAAAACTTCTTAGGATATATTTGAGAGGGGGTAATTAACCAAGTGGAGTAATTGTCCTGATATGTCTGACATATCACTACAAATCTAAAACTTTGACATTGTGTAGATGTAAAAATAGTTAAACTATATATGAATGACAAATAACATTGTGAATGTCCTATTTATTCAACTATATTGTCTCTCTCAAGAAAATGGTCATGCTTATTAGTTTTAGTTTATTGTTTGTGTGTAAATGTGTAAACAAGAATAGCTGGAATGGTGTTCCCCATAGCCCTAAGATTTTAATTGTGCTGGTCCAGTAATATATACTGTTTGGAGTCAATTTAATAAATTTAGAAATTGTAATAATTATTTGGTACAGTAGATTAACTTCAATAGATTTATGAGCTATTTTCCCCCTGACTGTTTTATATCAGCCTTTCTACAGAGGTATTAGACATAATGATTTTGTTAGGGTAATTGCTTTTACAGTTGACTGCTTAGCCATGAACTGAAGTGGAAATGTCATTCTGACAGACTTACTCATGCAAGCCATTTTTCCCCCTTTTTCTTTTCTACTTTAACAGTGATTCAACACAGTGATTGTGTAATAAGGTTTGAAGACATCACTGTAGTCTAGCATGAGTTTTCATTTGTAGTTATAAAACATGAGCATTATATTTTATGAAAACTATGCTAAGTTTATAAAAAAAAAAAAAATTCACAATTGGCATTAAAACTAGTTTAGCAACTGTTAGAAATATGTCTTATCTGTTCTTGTATCACTTATCTTCTTAGCAATATTAAAATTTAAGATTTTAGTTCTTATGGAAACTACATAATGTTAGATAATCTAACATTCACGTAGCAACAGTGAATCATGGAGTTGCTACTTACATTACATAGTAGTTTGTAAATACTTATATTTAGTATTAAATAGGTGAGAAACAAATTTCTAGGATATTCTGCTAGTTTATTTATGTTAACAAAAATATCTGAACAATTATCTTGATATAGGCACAGGTGTGGCCGTGTGGTAAGAAGCTTGCTTCCCAACCACATAGCTTGGGGTTCAGTCCCACTGTGTGGCACCTTGGGCAAGTGTTTTCTACTACACTTTTGGGCCCACCAAATCCTTGTGAGTGAATTTGGTAGACGGAAAGTGAAAGAAGCCCATCATGTATACATATATGTATGTGTGCGTGTGTGTGTATTTGTCCTTTACCACTGCTTGACAACTGGTGCTGATGTGTCCCCCATAACTTAACAATTTGGCCAAAGAGCCCAATAGAATAAGTGCTACTCTTTAAAAAAATTAGTCCTGAGGTTTTTGTTTGATTTTAAAAGAAACCTTCCAACAAGTAAAAGATGAAAGATATTGGCTCTAAAAGAATATATGATGCAATGACTGTGGTAAGAACTAAGTCATAATATGCTGTTAGATACACTTTTTTTCTTATTCATTAAGAACTGGTTATTACTTGTAACTAATGATAATTTCTTACTCTCTAGTAAGACATATGTCATTACCTATACGTCTAGTGGGGATTTCTTCCTGTTTTAATAAGTTTCTTTGTTTCATAATTGTTATACCTTGCCATCCCCCTCACTCCATATTTAATAAACTATTGCGAGGTGTGTCTTATAAATGAATACAGCCCATCAAACACATAAGAATTAACATGGTTCTAATTTTTTTTACTTTTTAAAGAATGCTTTTTTTCTATCTCTTGCACTTATTATATGCTAACCTTTTTATTCTTCCTTTGTTTTCTTTCTTGTTTATTGATAATTCATCAGTTTTAAGTGAGAGAGAGAGAGTGTGCGTGTGCGTGTGTGTGCGTGTGTGCGTGCGCGTGCGTGCGTGCGTGCGTGCGCGCGCGCGTGTGTGTGTGTTACAGGTGGTGCAGAAACTAGCTTCACCAAGATTATTGATGATCATTTAGTTTCTGCATATTGAAAAAGATTGAATGTTTTGCAGTAGCTTACCTCTCACCCCCTTATTCATCATCTCTGATCTTATGACAGTCAGTGGAAATTCTAATAAAGTAAGAATATGCTTGAATCTTTTAAATACAAGCATTTTATTAACCTAGTAAGAATGTTCCATTTTTCTTCTTATCAGATGGTAGTGCACATGACCTTTTACAGCACCTCTAAGATAGGTGTGGGATGTGGTGGAGGGGAAGATATCCTTAAACTGGAGACCTGGTCTGAAGGCTTGTCATAGAATAGACTCTGCTAAAGGCATCTAAGGTGCAGGTGATGAATTAAGTAGGCAATGGTGGGTTTTGAATTCAGAACATAAGGAGCTGGAATAAATATTGCAAGGCATCTGGTCTGATATTCTTGCTGTTCCTCTAATTCACCATCTTGGATTGGTAGTTTTTTTTTGGTGGGGGGGTTATATTGCCCCCCACTCCCACCCCACTCTTGAAAGATGACTGCAGAGTTGGCCTTGGTGGGATTTGAACTCGGAGTTCAGAGACACGGACCAAATACCATGAGGCATTCTATCTAATGCCCTAATAACATTGCTAATTCACTGCCTATGTAGGCAATAACAATATTATTACTATTTTGAAATATATATGAGAGCAATAGCACATATCCAGAGCAATGTTTGCAAGCTGCATTTGAAAGACCTCTGTTATGAAGCATTTTATTTAAGACTCTTTCTGCTCTCACTCTTTCATAAAAAGTATCGCAGTATTAGGCAACATTCTATTTACATAAATCAGTGCAGCTACTACCTTCAGAATGCTACACACTCATGGAACAACAACAAAATTTTGACACAAATATAAAATCTGTATGGTTTTCTTTGTGTGCAAGTATTCTCTATTCAGGCATGTCTCAAAAATTATGAACATTAGCCTACTCTGTCCACAACTTATACTGGGTAAGACAGGCTCTGTGTGTGTTAATATGTGTAATGAATGTCTTTCAAATAGTATATTCTAATGGCATAACAGTTATTAGTACTAAAAACAACACTACCGTGATGTCCTAAAGTGCATTCTCAGTAGTGAGAATTTACAGAAAAACAAAAGATGAAGACGAGTATGTAAACAACAAGCAGATGTATTAGTTTAATGCTTGCGAAGTGAGAAAGTCTTTTACGTTTCGAGCCTACGCTCTTCGACAGAAAGGAATACAGAAATAAACAGGGAGAGAAAATAGAAAAAGGTTTAGTGGCTAGCAGTCTATCATGGTGAATGCTGGACAGAGGGGTCACACAGGAGAGCTAGGAAGAAGGGGAGATAATAAAGTAGTGGTGATCCCAAAACGAAGGTGCGTGTGTATGTGAGAGCATGTATGTGCGTGCGGAAGGGGGCTGGTGACATTGACATGTGTAGGTGTGTGGATGATGGTGTAGGTGCTAGGAAATGGTCAGTACTGGTGTGGGTGCTAGGAAGTAGTCAGTGCTAGTGTGTGATGTGGTGTGGTACCCAGACTGCTATGGTTGACTAGTAAAATACACTTGTTTAAGGTGCTACATAGCAGGAAGTGAACTTAACCATGCAGTCACTTGTGCACATGCCTGTCTATCAATCAATTTATCTATTTCATATTATAACAATGTTAATGTAAGTATATCTAGATTTGTAACCAAAATTCTGCCTGTCCTTCCTTCCACCATTTGTTACGCCTCCTTATTACCTCTAATTTCTTTAACCCTTTAGCAGTCAGATTACTTTGTCAAACGTAATCACTCATGTATTATCTTGTAGCTCTGAGATTTCAATGATATGACTATATTTTAGAATGACATTGTAGAGTTGTTTGAGAAGCTAGATCTGGTCAGTTTGGACATAAAACAGGGGTAGAATATTTTGTTTGGATATGGCTGGTGTAAATTCTAAAAGACTAATAAGCAGTGGTTCTCAGTTGGAGTCCATATAAGATTTTTGGGGGTCCATGCAATAAAATAGTAAATTGGGGATCCACAGTAGTACTTTATGGGCACCTGAAAGAGATTTGCTTTAGATGTATGTATTGGTATTTATGGCAAGAAACAACTAGGCTACTTTCTCTAACAGTTTACATAGTTCAACCTACACAAGTTAACCAATCATAAACAAAATAGGAATTTTGAAAGAAGTCTCTATAAAACTAGTTTTTAAACATCAAATGGCTATGGATTGGGGGATCCACCAGAATAAAATAGCAATCAAAGAGGTCCATAGATAAAAAATGGTTGAGAACCCCTGTGCTCAGGAAATAAAATAGAAAGAGGAATGGTTGTTTTCTACTGTATTGCTGCTGAACAATGTATATTGACTGGTCTTGGTGTTCTCAGAAGCTTCTAAATTGTCTCTCAACTTATTGTAAAGAGCAAACAAATCTCACTCAAATTACATGCTACTATCAACACCTTTCAACATAAATATGTTTGATTGAGGTTGACCTGATTTAAATAACACTCAAATTCTTTAAACCAACAGAAAAAAAAGACCTGTGCCATTGCTTGACCTGCTAGATATATTAACCAAATTTTCCAAAAATTACACCGTCATCTTAAAATGGCAGGGTGTAAAGAACACATCAGACAAAATTAAATATTACACAAACTAGAAAATTATTCCGAGGGCAGGTTTTTTAAAATATTTTATTTATATATTTTTTTTTATAGTACAATTGCTACTCTATGTAAAAATTGGTTTGTAACCATCAGAAAATGGATTTAAACCTGAACAGAGGAAGAAAGAAAAGAATGAGTAAAAATGTGTGTGTGGAAATTGATATGCAGATATTAAATTTATAATCACAAAATTTGTTTTAATGGTAGTTAAAGAAGGCAAATTTGGTCTCCATAGTTTGGCATAATTTGAAGTTTCTCCCATTAAAAGTGATATGTAGAAAAGGGAGCATGTGTACTTCTTTTCATACAACAGATTATTGCCATTTATTTTCATTGAGATGATGACCATGCTGGATCTGAACTTGGAACTACATTGTGCCACCTATTCTTAATTTTGTACTTCATGTTTACTGAACATAACAAATGAGAGAACAGCAAAGGTTGTTTTTAAATGACTGCTGTTACTGTGTTTGTGTATTCTAACCCTTTAGCATTCATTCATATTACTCTGTCAAATAGCTTTGAGATTTTCATGTGATTGTATATTTTTAAAATAAGGCTGTAGAGGCCAAATCAATCAGTTTGAACATAAAACAGGTAGAATATTTGGGCTGGATATTGCTAAAGGGTTAAAGAGCCCTATCATGAGTAACTTAACTTCATAAGCTCTAGAGTGGTATTTATTATCCTTGTTAGCACTAAGTTTGTTAGATTACTGACTTTAAAGAAGACAGAATTAATTTGGCTATTGGTGAATATTATTTAAATTCTTTTGAGTTGTTTTGAGATTGTAATCCTCTAATATTCATATGATATGATTTGTAATACCTTTAACTAAAAACTAAATGAATTCAGTCATGACAGTCCATTTGTATTTAAAACTGTGTGAAATAAAGTTATTCCTTGGAAACTAATTTTTTGTATTTTTCTTCTTTTGTAGGGGAAAGTATTTGTATTTGACAAGGTTTTGAAGCCTAATGTATCACAAGAATATGTGTACAATGTTGGTGCTCAACCCATTGTTGCTGGTAAGTAGAATAATCTTTTAAATGTATCCACTTTTAAAATAATGTCTTCATTTTTTCAATGCACCCTTGCTTAGTTAACAAAGTGTTGATGTTAAGGTCCTGAGTTCAAGCATTACTTGTTCTTTATGCAAGTTGAATTATCGGATCTTTATCAGAATGAGACAAAATATTGTCCAAGATGTAGTTTCAGCTGATAAATTTACAAAATTCCTATTTGATATTAAATTTATCAGTTAGTGAGAAATGCTGTTTCTTTTTAAATAATCTTTGACAAAAAAAAAGAAAGAAAGAAAGAAAAATGTTTGAGAATGCTATTCTAATGAAACATGTGGTTCAGAAGCTGAAGAGAAATGAGTTAATCAGTTGTATAGGCAATGTTATCAATGCAGTGGAATTTTTTTTCTTCCTGTACATTCATCATACAACTGCTCTTTACATAAGGAGAGAGAGAGAGAGAGAGAGAGAGAGATGTTTGGTTACTACTGGTGGTGAAACTGAATTTCAACAATTTTCTTTTTCTTGCTATTATATTTTTGTCATAACTTCCTTTGGCTTTTATGAAGTCACTTAATAGAAACTATATAGCAAGCCATATAGGCAGTTTATAGATTTCATTTTGTGACTATTCTTGTTGCTAATTACTTTTACATTCTAACACCTCTGGATTAGTTTGTGGGGAATCCATTAACTTGAACTGATCCATAGTATTAAATTTACACCTGCTCCCTTCCTACATATCAAGCAAAGCAATTTTGGGATTTTATATTATTAATTACTACTTCGTTCCTTGTCATGTTGACTCTTTTGCCTTTGGCAACTTTTTCTAAATATATAATGTCTCTATAGTTTTTCAATGCATTTCTACAAAAATCCTGGTGGATTTGCAGATTACCTAGTGGTCATGTTCAATTCTTGAACAAATATTTATAATTGGTGTTTCTGATAGTTTCACTTGAAGTAGTTTTTATTTTTGTTCCACTTATGTTCCTCACTTAACAACCTTTTAAAGTAATACTTCATTTTTTTATTTTTTATTTTTTTTTATTTACTATCACCATGCCTTGTTGTCATGAATGCACTTCTCTCCTGTGACATTCTGGTTCATATGAACCTCTCTGCTAATGATTAAAGCTCTCCCAGTCATAAACAAGAAATTAAATCATAGCAACAGCTGTGTTAGCCCTTTCGTTACCATATTTCTAGTGGAATAATACATTGTCTGTGTTCCAAATGATTTTTAAACTTTTCAGTATTAAACTGATGATTGGAACATGAGTTGACAAAAAGTTGTTACCTGAAATTATGATGGAAGGTTTTAATATAAATATAAATGCTATAAAACAAGCAGTTTTGCATCATAGAAATAGAAGCAATCTGAGACATGTTGGTATCAGAAAAATTGAGCAGACTGATACTTCTCACATTACTTCTGTATAATTAAGGGTTTTTGAGTGGGAGTGACCTTTTACTGATACCAGACAACATATTCTCTTGGCTCTCATTAAGTAATTCACATATTCTTGATAAACTTAAAATAAACATAGCAAGTTGGAAAACTTGTTTTACTTTATGCATTTGTAACATCTTAACAAACAAAAGAGCTTATGGGATGGGAGGAATGTTCTTTTTAATTTACGGACTGTTTTTCAGTATGGACATTTTTATTTCGTGTTTTTTTTTTCCAACTCTACTAAAAATATGTATAACAATACACTGCAGGGTTGAGTGGTTGACAATAGTCAAAAAATAAAGTACAAAATTAAA
Organism: Octopus bimaculoides; assembly: GCF_046866305.1. Lineage (NCBI taxonomy): Eukaryota > Metazoa > Mollusca > Cephalopoda > Octopoda > Octopodidae > Octopus > Octopus bimaculoides. Next base: position 121,592,146 of record NC_142928.1, on the reverse strand, counting down.
GCTATGACTTTATTCATAACCACTTCCATACTTTCCTTGGATAAGTTATGTACTTATCATTAAATAATTTAACATTACTTACATTTGACTACTTGTATGTGCAAAATAAGCATTGTCTAATGTTCAATAGAGTTGTATATGCGTATATATATGTTTGTGTGTCTTGTCATTTGTTTATATGTCCTCTTGTATAGGTCAGACAAATATGTTATTAACATAATATTTACAGCTGAATGCCTTTCCTAATGCTAATCCTTATCTGTTTTTCAAGCAAGAGATCTCTTATTCCATATAGTTTCAGAGGTATTAAGTGGGCTGAAAGTCAACATCAACTTATGTAAGGTAGTGTGTCACTGGCAAATGATGTAGGATTTGAAATAATAATAGATGATGATGTAGTTAGGTTGTGCTAGACTCCCAAAGTTGTCCTTTCTGCCTTGACACAGTTCATTAAGAACAATATTCCTCCAATATATGCTGATGAGTGTAATAAAACAGTTAAATCTATCAGAAAATTGGAGAACAAATTATATTTTGATTAATGAAGAAAAAGAGCTGTACCAGGACAGTTGGAACTCCTTTTTAGCTGAGTAGACTGGGGCAACCAATGTGAAATGAAGTGATTTGCTTAAGGATACAATTTGCTGCCTAATCCAGGAATGGGACCACAACATTGTGATTGCGAACTGATCATATTAAAAATTAGGCCATGCATCTTTACTATATATTTGTGTGTGTATATTTTTGTATATAGATTTTTATAGAGATTTGAGTTAAAAGAATGGAAAAAAATATAACTACTTGTAGACATCCATTAAAACATTTGTCTAAAAACATCATACTTTTTTGTTTATTTCCCACATTATACTCATATACACATACTTTATATATCATTTATGGATCATAGTTATATGGTAACTCTTACAATCATGGGGAGCTATATATCATTATGAGTGCTGGAAGACTGCTGACAACAACAGCAGCTTCAGAAACTGTTTAAAGAATGAAGATCTCGATGGAAATCCACTCTGAATTAAGTGCTTAGTAACCAGCCACACCTATGACTGTTATAATAGAGCCTGCTACTCTCACCTTAGCAAACACCAGTCATATTTGATGCTATTTCATCAATAATGCAAGAGGCAATGGTCATGGTCAGCCTTGGCAGAGGTATACCATGTATTGGGACATTTATTCATATTATTGATTTGTTACCTTATCACAAAACCAAACATTTGTCAGGAAGAAGTATAATTTCCAGCAGTTGTCTTCTACAAAAAAAAAAAAAAAAATTCCCCAAAAATGTTGGAATTTTAACTCAAGATATATTACAGGATGTTAGTGTGTGGTCTACCATTTTTGCCACTTTATTACTAATGTTAGTCACAATGTGGAAGCTATAGTTGTGACTAAGAGTTAGTCTCAAATGATTGAGTAGTGTCATTTGCCAAATTAAATGGAATTAAGTGTATGGATTTGGGGCAGTTTGATTGAGAGTAAGTTTGATCTGAAAGAATCAAAAAAGTGTAGTGATGTTTTTGATATTAGAAGTCTAATGGAAATGAAAGAGGTTCAAATAGGCCACAGACTTGTATTATTGGGAAAATGTGAAATAATAAAAAGTTGGTGAAAGATTGAGCTAGTGTAGGAATCATAAAGACATTAATAGTAGCAGAAGTGGTTTTGCGTTGCCAATCACTCTTATATACATGAGCAAGACTAGTACCTCAGTACCAAGCACTTCTAGAAAATACTTTAACAAGATTTAGACGGCTGAAAATAATGTCATATGTTAAAAAAAAATAATCATGTCTAGTATTAGCTAGCTCTGTTTTGAAAAATCTAGCTACCATCAAGTCCCCACCTTCAAGAAACAGTATGGTCATATCCCAAAAAGATCATCTCCAAAAATGGAATTACAAACTTTCCGAAATATTGTTATTGACTAAATAGTACCAATTTTTATCAACCCCAGAAGGATGAAAGGCAATGATAGGATTTGAACTCAGAGTTTAATTAAATACCACAAGATATTTTATTTTATTAGCCCAACCTTCCATCCACCTCAATTTTTTTTTATCCTCATATTTGTTTGTAATGTAGATAATTGTTTGTAATAAGGCTAAAAGTTTGGTGTGGTGGATAATTGATTAAATCTACTTCTATCGTTGAGTACTTTCTTTTATCAACCTCATAGTCAACCTCAGTTTGATTTGACAGCAAGGCATTTTTGCTCTATTGTTTCTGTCAATTCTCCATTTTTATATTAATGATAAATAATAAAAATAGAATAATTTTCCATTGCTCTCTATGCAATTGGGTGTGTGTGCTGGATTGTAGAATTAATGATTTAACACAAGGTATTCAAATGAGATGTTTCTATAGAAAAATCAGTTTCTAAAATAATCATTTTTATCAATGATAGAAATAGTTCATGAATACTACCAAAATAAAAAGTTATTAAAATTTTTTGCTTCTGTCATGATTGCTTCCTTTGCAATTTGTTTCCTACTTGTTTAGCACCTCCTTTATTGTACTCTGTTCATGTTATTTATTGATTATATTTTTGTAGTTGTTATTACTAGAAGCATCTGTAGTAGTAGTAGACGACATGTTTTGAAATTGTTTGATAAAATTGGCAATATCTAAATCCTTTTTATTTGCTGCTGTTGTCTACCATTCTCTATGATTACTGCTTGTTTCTTACTGAAACCCTTGTGACTCATCTAGCGTACTACACAACCTAACAGATGAATCACTGTTTGCTATACAAACACTAGTATTTTAGCATAAGCTTTTCATTGCTATTATCAAGTTGATAATCCTGTTGCATTTCAATATATAGCTTTATTTTCTACTTGTTTATTTCTTTTTATCTGAAGATATTAAGAACAAAATGGATTTTTTTTTTTCACATTATAACAACTACTATTACATTACTTTTCTTAGTAAAAAAATATTATGAAAATGGCTGTGAGTAGTAGAATCAGAAATTATAATGACTATGACGAAATGCCTTGTAGTATTTAGTTACAATCCATTTTCATCTTTTTGAAGTCCTAATAAACTCTTGGGGTTAATGAAATTGACTATACTCTCCTCCAACTATATGGGTTTATGTGAGTTAGGAATGGATCTTTGGTTTTCACTTGTGCCACATTTTTACTCTAAGGCCTTCTTTTAACTGCTTCTCTGCATCACAGGATAAAATCAATTTTTTCTTCTTTCTGGTATAATATCAAAATTTTTTTTAAAATTACTATTTATACCAATATAAATTTTGTTAAGCTAATGCCTATAGTATTTCATTAGATATGTAGTTTAATAGATTGCATGACTGACATAATATATTTTAGCTTTACAAATATATTATGAATATTCTATTATTCACAATCGAATATTGCTTTGTCAAATATATTATATATTGTTGATGATGGTGACTGGATTCTGCATTATGTGGTTATATTCTTTCATTATAGATTATCATGCAATCCTTTTACTTAACATTTAAAGTTCAGATGTACATTTGTAGACTATGATAATGCTTTAATCAAAGAACCTAGTTAGTTTTTGTCAAGTTCTACACTAACTGTTGCAAGCCCCCAAGTTGAACACATGAGGCACACATTAAAGGTCGATCATTTTGATAAGTATGAACAATATTATATGTTAGTACTTGTTTACTTAATGGTTATGATTTTATCCAGACCATCACTGCTAATTGTTGGATTTTCAATAAATTGATAGATATACCAAGTTTTATAAGAAACATTTTTGGCAGTTATTCTCTGCTGAAAGACAGCTAATAGAAATCATTATAGTTTTGTTGTTGGATTTATGTCAAATGTTGTAGATCTTTTTAGTATTTTTCTTAGATTCTGATTTTTAGTAGTTGGGGCAGATTGAATTTTAGAGTGTTAACTTGATTTCTATTGTCAGCTAGTTTGGTAGTTGTAGTCACTGAAACCTAGTTACAAGGATTTTAATAGTTCAAGATTTTAGGTGAATTGTTTCCAAATTAAAATCCTGTCAAAACTAACTTTGCCTTTCATTCCTTTGAGGTTGATAAAACAAAGTACCAGTCAAAACTGGGGTCAATAGTATCGACTAGTACCCTCCCTTCAAAATCGCTGGCCTTTTACCACAATCATTAGTGCATTGGATAAAATGCTTAGCAGCACTTCTTCCAGTTCTTTATATTCTGAGTTTCTGAAACAATTAAGGGTGGTAGAACCACTATCACATCAGATAAAATACTTAGTGCATTGCTTCCGATTCTTTATGTTCTGAGTTCAAATTTCACTGGGTTCATCTTCATCTTATCATGGCTCATAAAATAAAGTTCTAGTAAAGTATTGCAGTTGATGTAATTGACTAAATCTCCTCTCTTCAAAATTAATGGTCTTTGGCCTAAATTATATATCATTGTCATTATTATGCATGATGTGAAATACATCGAGAGAATTCTTTTTCCATAAAAAAGTGATTGGGTGTTCTTGGGAAAAATGCTTACAAATATTCAAGGTTAATAAGTGTTTTGTGAAAATACTCTAGTATTTACAGGCACTAGTAGTTACATTTTCTGGAATGTGACTATCTACATAGATAAGTAATTTGTTAATGTCTTTGATTGCCTATTCTAGTTGTGCAGCTATGAATGTGATTATTAATATACTATTGCCATTTTTGTGGTGTAAGAATGATGTCAGGTTTATGTGCTGTCTGGTGAACAGTCTACATGTTGAAGTTTATTTTTTTTAAGAAGTTACTATAATGTTTTTAAATATATTTAGTGAGATGATGTATTAATTTAAGGCACACTAAGCAGTGATGATGAAAACAAAGCTGTGTACACCTATATTTAACACATTCATGTACACAGGATCATAGAAAGACCTTCACTGTGGTAACACCCTCAAGAAAAATTCTTCTTATAGACAGTACGAAAACATAATGAGGTGAACTATGAATGATGTTATTCTGCATTATTACACTTCATCAGCTATAGGTACTGAATCTGTCTTTCATAGCCCACCAAGAACTGCTGTTCTTACAGGTAAACAGCAAATAATAAATTTGCTGGTGTGTGCAAAGCTCTGTTAAGCTAGAATTAAAGACACTAACTTTTGTTTTGAGATAGTTACCATTGCAAAGGTTATTTCTATATCTGAGTGTACATGAACATGTTAAATATAAATGTATTCAGCTTTGGTATGGTGTATTTTGTGTATGACAAATATTGTTTTTGCTGCTCATGTAGACTAGACTCTGGGGTTTTTTAATTTAAAAAAATTTTAATTTTATATGTTATGCTATCACTCTGCAGAAGTGTTGGCCATACCTTTCTGTCATCTGTATCAATGATGTGTTTGTTTTTGTAACAATGAGAACCAATTTACTATTTGTGAAATCATTGTTATAAAAAGAAAACAAAGCAGGTTTACATGTGATTAAGAAATGTAGTAACATTGACAATTGCCTTCTTAAATTCTCCCATGATATTCTCAACCTTTTATATTCAAAAGCTAGCTATATATTGTGACATGTATGACATATTCTGTAATATCACATTTTCTTTTCATAAAAATTCCTCGTGGTATATATTGTCTTGATCTGTTGTTATTTGCACAGTTGTACCATTGATATTTGGGGCTATGGATTCATTTATATCACATTCTAAGCAATAGCACAGTTGATTTCTCTCCAGTATTTGCTTTAATTTCAATTAGACCTCGTATGATAAAAAAAAAAAAAGTTTTTGAAGCTGAAATGCTATATTGCAACTGAGATATATCCTGATCTAAAGCAGTAAATATTGGTGGAATATATAATGTGACTAGCTTGATATTGTTAATTAGTTTTTCTAATCTTCAGGATTCTAATTAGATTGCTGTTTCAGCTGCTGAGTTTCACAAATGTCTTAATCAGCCTACATTTTTTGAAAGTACATTGTCACCATATTGACAACAGTGCTTTGATGTGCTTTCTGCAAAGAAAAAAAATTAATATACTTTACATTTATAGTAACAAAACACGAATATATACACATTTAAAATATTTTTGTTTTACTCCATTCAATATGTATTGTCTGTTGTACTGAAAAGTTTGGAAAACTTTAGAAATTTTATTTGTGACTAATGAGTTTGTCATACTTTATTCTGTGTGACTGATTACAATCATTCTAATTTTGTATAATATCATCATCATCATCGTTTAATGTCTGCTTTCCATGCTAGCATGGGTTGGACGACTTGACTGAGGACTGGTGAAACCGGATGGCAACACCAGGCCCCAATCTAAATTTGGCAGAGTTTCTACAGCTGGATGCCCTTCCTAACGCCAACCACTCAGACACACACACACACACACACACACACACACACACACACACACACACACACACACACACACACACACACACACACACACACACACACACACACACACACACACACACACACACACACACACACACACACACACACACACACACACACACACACACACACACACACACACACACACACACACACACACACACACACACACACACACACACACACACACACACACACACACACACACACACACACACACACACACACACACACACACATTATACTTTGTTGGCATTGTTTGTTATATGTTATATATTTCCTTCTATATTAAAACTATTGCATAAATCACTGTTTGAATTGGGTGGAGTAGGCTCATGCCATCATTAATACACCTAGCTCATTTGATAAGCAACATCGTTGCTCAATGGCATATTTTCAAGTTCTGTAAAGTAATAATAATAATAATAATAATAATAATTATTACCATTTGGAGTATATGGGAGTGGTGCTTGTTGGAAATGCGAGTGAAAAGTAATAATATATTGTATCTTAAGTAGACAGCTTCTCCCAAATTAGAAGAGTGAGTTTTCTTACATAATTTTTAGCTTTGTTGTCATGTTGAATGCTGGGTCATTCTTGAGCAACATTATAATTAAGAGAGTATAGTTTTAATGATGATTAATAAGGTCATTAATGAGGAGGAAAAATAGTACTTGAGAACTAATGGACCTGTGGGTGGGATAAAATACACAGGTTAAGTTAGTCGTTCTGAGTTTCACCTCTTTGTGTGCTTAAAATAGCAGTCAAATCTTCCATAAATTACATCCTTTTGTTTTACAAAAGTACACATTAGATGATATGTCTAGAAGAAAGACTTCAATTAAAAGCAACAGTATTAGTTCTTTTGCAAATCCCTAGTGGTGGAACTTGTTTATTTCTATAATGTTATAGTAACTGTAAATTTATTCATTCATCTGTGTGCAAATGTTGAATATAATCTTCATTAGAAGGTTGTCATTGGTTTCCATTTTCCTACAGTTCCTTAATTTATATTCTTAGATAGATACTTAAGGAACAGTTATTTTAAATCATGAACATTAGTCATGACTCCGGTTGTTGACTTTTGTGTGTGTGTGTGTGTGTGTGTGTGTGTGCGCTTTTGTGTGTGTGTGTACACATATACATGAGTGTATCTGTGTCCATCCTAATTATTTCCAGTTCAGAACAAATAACCCTGAACACACTGGCAGTAAACTCTTAACAGTTAGGTTAGTTATGAGTTATCACTATCTTAGTTTCTTGTTCACTATTTTGTTGTAAATATTCATTTTCCAAAACCATTTCCTTATTAGATAATATTGTGCATTGCATAAGACACCTTAGTCTATTAGCTTAATATATTCAGCTACATATAGGTGTTATGTTTATGCAATTCTTGGAGAGTTGTTTGACAATTAGTATGGTCCTACAACAGTGAAGTGCTGTTATAGGAATTCATGCTAATGTTGAATTTTGCAAGCTAATCTAGTGTTTATCAATAAAAGAAAAAACAAATGATATAAAATTAACAAGCAGAAGACATTAACTACATAAACTGTCAAAGCCTTTATCATTCAACTTATTTTCTCCTGTGTAAAATATGACCTTACCATTAGTATATATCATGTGCTTAATTACATGAATTATCTTTGAATAAACCTTCATCTTCTCAGAAAGGGAAAATTAAAGCTAAAAATTTGTTAAATGCTTGTTAAATATAGGTTGGTGGTATGCTGAAATTGTAGCTCTACTTTGACATTTAGCCAGATAATTTAGCTACTGTTTGCTATTCAGAAGATATGCTTCAAATATTTTTAGCTTTCATTGCAATGAAGTTGGAATGGTTAAGCTATTAGAGAATAATGACTTGGCTTTAGAAGTTTTCTGTTTTTTCTTCATATATTGTTGAAAATGTTATTTTATGTAAGTGAGAAATGATCTATGTAATAAAATATTTTTCATTTATTTGATTTATTCTTTTGTTTCTCTTTAAGATGTCCTTAGTGGCTACAACGGAACAATTTTTGCATATGGACAAACATCAAGTGGAAAAACTCACACGATGGAGGTAAGTTGTATTGGAATTAACAAAAATGTTTTTTTATTGCTTTGGTATCTATTGTATCTATTCATATTTTTACGTAAAATATTATAATTGAAATTTGTTAAAATAAGAAGATGCAAACACAGTTCCAATGGTCTTCATAATTACAGGTGTGAAAGTAGGTATGGAAGAAAAAGAAAAACAGAAGACATGAACCTGAAAACGATACTTTGTCTAGTAGCTTTTAAAGCGAAGCGTTATAAAAAATAGTTCTTTATAGAAATACCCATATTATTAAGATAATGCAAGAAACCCTACAGAACTATAATATACTGGATACTTTTACAATATAACTTTTCATGTTTTTGTAGCACAAACTGATGAAAGACTTTCAAAAATTATGAATACATACTGTCAAGCCTTTGCTGTGACAAAGGCCTACTGCAACAAAAGTCTGCATATTAAAAGGGCACTTACAACTATCTTTCTAGTAAACTTGAGAATGATGTCAATATTGATAGGAAAGTATATCTTTATTCTGCCATGAAGGTATAACTTTATATTATGCCATGAAGGTATAATAACTTTATATGGTATCATATTTATGCTAAAATTATATACATTTTCATAAACAGATAACTATTAAAACTACTACTAATATTGAGTTCACAAATACATTCCAACACAAGAACATGGTTGAAACTTTGGCATCAAAATCTCCAGCATAGTTGTCTGAGGTAAAAATAGAAAATTAGGTACTATTGTGCAGATTTACTGCCCAGCAGATGCAAGATGAATCATTCATTTTAAAGTCAGTGAGAAAGAGAATATGTATAGACAACTACTTCAAAACTTGCAGTATCTTCAGTTTGATCATAAATTCATTTTGCAGTTGCACTTGATAACATCAATGAGAGAGAGAGAGATTTGAAAAGTTAAGTTCAACTTTTGTTCTTCAGGTCTAGGTTCATCATAATCAGACGAACTTATAGTCAAAGGCATTACAGTTGTGGCAAACTTGTAACTTTTGTAGACTTTCCCAAAGTGCTGCTTGGTGGAACTGAACCCAAAATCACATGTTTGGGAAGTTAACTTTTTAACCACACAACCATACTTACATTTACACAGCCATTGCTGTGTGTGTGTGTATACACACATACAAATTTATCATAGTCCTCCAGGCAATAACAGAGGAATTCAAGACAGGCTGCTGATGACCTTGCTCTTATAGCTAAGTCACTACCAGAACTAGAGAAGAAGTTTCAGGTGTGGAAGCAAAGTCTAGAATCGAAGGGCCTTAGAGTTAACCTAGCAAAAACCAAAGTAGGAAGGCAGACAAATCATAAATCCCTTCAGGTAGACAGCCCTGCTCAGTCTGTAGAAAAGGCGTAGGTAGAAACTCCATAAGATGTACTCGGTGTAAGCTTTGGACACATATGAGGTGCAGCAATATCAAAGGAAAGTTAACTGGGAAGATAGTTTTTGTGCAGCAGATGCACAGGGACAATAAACACCAAAGATATACAGAATACAGATTCCATCACATATCATGGGGTAAAACTAGTAGTTGATAGCTTTCATTACCTAGGTGACCAAATCAGTAGCAGGGGTGGATGCCCTGAGAGCATAGCTGCTAGAATAAGAATAGCCTGGGTAAAGTTCAGCTCCTACCTCTGCTGGTAACAAAGGGCCTCTCGCTCAGAGTTAAAGGTAGACTGTATGATGCATGTGTGTGAACAGCCTTACTTACATGGCAGTGAAACATGGGCTTTGACTGCTGAGGACATGCGTAGGCTTCAAAGAAATGAAGCTAGTATGCTCTGCTGGATGTGTAATGTCAGTGTGCATGCACAACTGAAAGAAAAGTTGGACATAAGCATCAGATGTGGTGTGAAACACAGACGACTGCACTGGTATGGTATGGTCATGTGGTGTGTATGGATGATGACAGCTGGAGGGAACCAGTGGAAGAGGAAGACCTGGGATCAGGTGGTGAAGCACGACCTTCGAATGTTGGGCCTTACAGAGGCAATGACAAGCAACTGAGACCTTTGGAGATATGCTGTGCTCAAGATCTGGCAAGCCAAGTGAAATCATAGTCATGGCTGATGCCAGTGCTGCCTGACTGGCACCCGTGCTGGTGGCATGTAAAGCGCACCTACTACACTCTCAAAGTGGTTGGGATTAGGTAGGGCATCCAGCTGTAGAAACCTTGCCAGATCAGATTGGAGCCTGGTGCAGCCTCCTGGCTTGCCAGTCCTCACTTAAACCGTCCAACTCATGCCAGCATGGAAAGCGGATGTTAAACAATGATGAAGATGCGTGTGTGTATAATTATATATTTGTGTGTGTATATGTATATTATATACAGTATATTGATAGATATAGTTATCTAAAAAAGTATCTAAGGAAGCAGATGACGCAGTTTCATATTCAAACTTGGAATTGGACTACTGATGGATTTAAATGCACACTTTTCTTTCTGCACTTACACCTTCTCTTAAGTATTCCTATTTTCATCCTTTAGCTTCACTTTCACCTCAATTTTTCCCACCACCACACATTTGCCCACCTCTCTCTCCCTTCTTTCATTTCTCTTTTCTTCTACTCCCTACATATATATGCTCAAATAGTCTTGTAGTCCCTATCAGGTGCAGTCAGCTTCTCAGACATGGAAGGTGTACAACTTTGCTGTCTTTCATTGATTTCCTTCTTGTCATCTTTACTCTCAAGACTATGCCAAAACCATTGGATACTCCACTCACTCCAGCAGTTACACACACTCTTACTATTATTTTGGCATCCAGCTGTAAAAAAAACCATACCAAAGTAGACAACACTTAGTGTAGTCTTCTGACTTGCCAGCTCTTATCAAACTGCCCAGTACATCATACCAGCATGGAAAACGGACATTAAATGATGATGATAGACATGCACACATACATGTGTTTGTATGGCTATCTATCTATCTATCTATCTATCTATGTAATAAACATATGTAAATATGTATTTAGGCTCCTTTCACTTTGGTCTTCACAGCTATGTGTATCATATTTTGCCGAGTGTTATTAGAATCTATAGTAGAATAAGAAAAAAGTTCTGAGTGTAGAAGTGTGGCCCTACTTAATATGTAGGAAAGACGTATGTAGAAATTCCATACAATTGTACTCAGCGCAAGCTAGTGCAGTGGGATCATAGGAAGGTTAACAAGAGAAAGTAAATTTTGTATGCAACAGATCAGATGTGCAGTAGTAATAAATACTATGTACATAAATTTTCTCAAATGTACAGGAGGTTCTCTAGAGGTTGTAGATAGTTTTTGTTTAAGTGACCTAATTAGCAATGGAGGAGGATGTTCTGAAAATACAGTTGCAAGAACAAGAGTAAGATGGTGAACATTCAGAAAGCTCTTACTTCTGTTGGTAACAAAAGGTTTTCCTCTCAGGGTGAAGGCCAGATTGTATGATACTTATGCATAAACAGCAATGCTGCATGGTGTGTGAGGTGTTGACTCCGAATGCAGAAAGTATGCAAGGACTAGAAAAGAATGAAGCCAGTATACTTTGGATATGCAATGTCTCTGTATATATGGCAAAGTACAAACTTCAGAGAAAAGTTGGGCATAAGAGGTATCGGGTGTAGTGTGCAAATGATTAAGACTGCATTTGTATGGCCCTACCCTTGTACCCCTTCTGTCCTCATCTTCTAACACCTATCCCCTGCTCCTCTAACTATAGCACTATTCAGCTGTTGTAATTATATGAAGGCAGAATATGCACATAGCTCATATCTCTTTGTACTACCAGTAACCTCTCTTTCTCCTTGGAACCACTTCCTTTTGTAATCCATCTCGCATTCTCAGTGTCATCAATTCCCACTTTATTCAACCTTTTCTGTGCCTCTAGTAATTGCTCTCTCTTTCCCTTTCTCCCCCCCCCCCTCTCTCTCTCTCTCTCTCACAGATACATCTCAGGGCTGCCATGCCTTATCTTTAACACCTCTTATCTGCAATCACCCTATCATAGTTAACATCAATGGCACTTCCTTCATCCTCACTATAACCACCCCTATGTATTTCTGATGTCTATCTCAGTATATCTCTCTCTCTCTGTCCCCTCTCCCACTTTTCACATCATCTTCATATTTTCGGATATATCTACAGGTTTATTGTACTGTTGCTCTCTTCCTTTCTTTTATTGCCATTTACCACCTCCTCCTTACTGAGTTACTCTTATTTTTTCACACCCACTCGTTATACTAATGTTTACTGCTGATCACATCTCCACCCTTGTTCTATTCATTAACATTCATCTAAACACCTATCTCTAGCCATCTATCCAACCAACCTTCCTGATTATTTGTCCTTATTCTCTCATACACTCATCTTCTTGTATCTTGAGAGTATGCTCTGATACCTTGTCCCCACTACATTGTCTTCTTTTCAGCTACTCTCACCCACCCTTATATAATGCAGAGTAGCCATATATCTTCTCTTCAGCAAGACACCTGTGCTTGTCCCACTATCATACTTAAGCCTCTAAACTCTTGGCCTGAGGCTACCTCCACCTCTACCACAATCCCACTCATTTAAGGGATCTTTTTCTTTGTCATGCAAGTTAGTGGGTGACCTCACTAGTGCTGGTGTTGTGAGAAAAGCACCCAGTACACTCTGTAAAGTGGTTGCCATTAAGAAAGCTATCCAGTATTAGAAACCATGCCAAAACAGATATTGGAGCTCACTGCTATCTTCCATCGCATTGGATCCTGTCAAGCTATCCAACCCATGCCAGCATGAAAGAAGGATATTAAATGAATATGACGTGTGTGTATGTGTATATTGGGTGAGTGGGTATATGTGTGTGTGTATTTCAGAATGTGTTGACCACTCGTTATAGTTCATGTATGTTTTCATTACTCTTCCCACAAAGTGACCCCACTACAAATAGCTATTTAAATGAAAGAAAAACATTATTACAGCTGCAATTTTTAGTCTAATTTGCATTGCCTGCATTTGTTGTTTGCGTGCTCATAGAAGTGATAAATATTTATGCACATCACATCAACTGGAAAACAAAGTATATTTTTATCCAAGTAATTAGTGTGTGTTTTACTTATATCATAGCTGTGTAGGTAAGAAGTTCATTATCCCATTGTGCATCTCCTTCAGCAAGTGCCTACTCTAATCCTGGGCTAACCAGTGGAAACTGAAAGAAACCCTTTGTATTCATTTGGTCTATTTCTGTTTTCCATGCTAGCATGGTTTAGATGTATCTATTACTGAGGCATTGTTTTACAGCTGGATCCCCTTCTTACTGCTCACCCTTATAACCGTTAACTGATTTTCAAATAAGGGATCTCTTATTTTACATGTTTTCAAAAGCTTAAAGCAAACAGATGACTTACTGTCAGGAGTGACAGCAACAACTGCTTGTTTCAAGTGACTTTCCTAGAGCAGAAATAAAATGAGATACACTGATGCACACACATATAAAAAGATAGATAGATATTGATACTCAGTAAGGTGGTGAGCTGGCAGAAACGTTAGCATGTCAGGAGAAATGCTTAACAGTATTTCGTCTGTCTATGTTCTGAGTTCAAATTCTGTCAAGGTCGATTTTACCTTTCATCCTTTTGGGGGTTGATAAATTAAGTACCAGTTGCGTACTGGGATCAATCTAATCGACTGACCCCTTCCCCAAAAATTTTGGGCCTTGTACCTAGAGTAGAAAAGATATTGGTACTCAGTATTCATCAACACTTCTATTTAATGTTGTCTACTGCATCTTCTGTTCCTCCTCGCACATGTTTTCTCAGTTATTCTGTCAGTATAGAATAACTATTTGGAAATCAAATTTGCAAAGTTTTGCAAATATAGATACATGAATTGCATCCATATGTATCGAGTCTTCATTGATTGTAGAATCCATTAGGAACTGTTTAGCTTGGAATAAGGATTGATCTGACCAATTTTAATATGTAATTATTTATCAGTATTCACTCAAGTTTCTCTCCAAAGTTGCTGAACATAAGTACTGGAAGATTATTTTTTTTGAAGTCATCAACCATATCTTGTTGTGTCAATGAGTTGTACCTTGCATATGTTAGCATTTTAATAGACAGTTATCTCTTTACTTACATTCTTGGTTGTTTGGAAAGAAGGAAGCAGATCCTGATGACCTTTCAAGTAATAATGAAACTAGTTAGATCAACCTTCATTGTAAATTGTTTAAAAGGCCTTCGTGAGGCCTAATTTCACAGTCACATTAAATCCATATGTACAGGGGCCTCTAAATTTATAACTTGACAACTGGATATTTCTGTTATAAAGACTTTATTTCTAGTATTTCAATTAAGTATTTGAATACAAAGATCCTGCCAACTGAGGTTGGCTTATTAAAAATAGCTGTGAAAAAGGTTTGAGAAAGTGGTTTATATGTTTAAACAAATTTGGCTTTCTTTTGAATTTTATCAATTTATTATGTTCTTTCTTTGAAATTTTTAGGGTGTCCTTGACAAACCCTCAATGCACGGTATCATTCCACGTATTGTGCAAGATATCTTCAATTACATTTATGGGATGGACGAGAACTTGGAATTTCATATCAAGGTAAGATTCATTTCTCCTACTAATCTAATTCATTTTCCTTATTAATCAATGTCCAGTCTCAAACTAGGCCTGTATTGTGAGTTGACGTCTGTTGTATCAGAAAAATGTTGACATACAAAGAATGCTTTTCTAAGCATGCAAGATAGAAGCTGATGTATTTCAGACTTGTTGAAAAATCTATCGATATTTTTATGGCGTTTCATGCCATACCATTACTCTTTCAGTGTGCTTGACTTGCTGACTTTCTAATACTTTAATAGAACTCACTAAAGCCAAGTAGAATTTGTTACTGTTATTAAATAATTTTCTCCAATGTTTATATAAAGGCTCAGAGATGATTAAAATATGATATATATCTAAGAGTTTATATTCTAATAGCTCATGCTGAGTTATTTGACAAAAGTGGATACAATTAACTAACTTAGCTAATTAAAGATATTGTTTTTACTATTTTCATATATTAGGAACTGTGCAAAATAATTCATCTTAAATTAATATTAATTATAATTTCCTTTATAGAGCTTTCATATATTTATTAAAATACATGATTTAAAAAGAGAGAACTCTTCCTGTTTACTTATAATAAAATTTACAATATTAAATCTTATGAAATAATGTTTCTTGAATAATGTGTCTAATTTTTTTTTTTTTCTTTTTTTTTGTTTTCATTATTTATAGATTTCATATTATGAAATTTATTTGGACAAAATCAGAGATCTGTTAGATGGTAAATATTAAATGAAAATTTTATATATATTTTGTTGGTAGTTAGATCCTGAGAATGGTTCCTTGACTTTTTGGATTTAGGGAATTTCCAACTATTGTTTTGCTTTCATAATATCAAATTGTAAAATTTGTGTGATAGTACTTGTGTGTGTGTGTGTGTGTGTATTATGGATTCTTTTTCTTTCTTGATAATTTCTTAAGCCATTGGTTTTAGTTTATCATAAATTGTTTTTAATAAAAGAAATGAGTTTAACTTCTATTTTTCAATAAAATTTTAATTTGTATTTACTAAAATCATTAATTAATTAAAAATCTTATTCATTAAAAAGGGTGACCCAATTCTTATAAGTTTCTTTGATTTCATCCATGGTTTGTATTTTCATACCTAAAGCAAAAGCTTATCATTTTCCATTTCAGTTACTAAAACTAACCTTTCTGTCCATGAAGACAAAAACCGTGTCCCATATGTTAAGGTATGTGAAAGTTTATGCCAAAATTCTCATTTATCTAAATATTTTACCTATTTTATTGAAATTTATATTTTTATTGTATCTTCTAAATTTTGAAATTTATTTTTTTCTGCCCCTTTTGTTTTAAAGGGAGCAACAGAGAGATTTGTATCTAGCCCCGAAGAGGTCATGGAGGTCATAGATGAAGGCAAAAACAACAGACACGTAGCTGTGACAAGTAAGTGTACTTACTTTTGAGAGGGCATTAATAGAATAATGATGACTTTTCAATGGATAATAATTCTTCTGTCATTACCATCTGACATATGATGACTTATAACATCATATATTAGATGTAGTAGCTTACATTCTTGTTATTGTTTTGTATATACATGATTAAGATCTTTTGATGGATTCACCTTTATTTGTTTCAACAAGTGTGAATGGTTTGAAGAAAATGTTAGAATTCAATTTATAGTGAGCAAGTATTTTGTGGTGTATGTATATATGCATTAAATTATTTCATTATAACATTTCAAGAATTTGATGGTCTATTAAATATACTACACTAATTATTTAAATTGGAAAGCTTTAAATGATGTTATTAAATATTAATTATCTTATATATTTTAAATTATTTAGATATTGAATATCCTAATAAAAAAAAATAAAACTGTTTTTTCTAGACATGAATGAACACAGTTCGAGAAGTCACAGTGTTTTCTTGATTAATGTAAAGCAAGAAAATGTAGAAACTCAAAAGAAACTCAGCGGTAAACTTTACCTGGTGGATCTGGCTGGTAGTGAAAAGGTATGTATCTGTGTGTGTGTGTGTGTGTGTGTGTATACACACACACATATTGTAACCTTGCCTGTTGTAGACAACAGGTGAGCATTACGCAATTTCTTGCTGATTAACCTGCATAGATGATTTGCTTATAGTGAGTAAGTGTTTGTCCTGTACATTAGCTCACGCTCTCCATCAAATTGATGTTACCTGAACAGGTGCACAGTATGCCACACATCAGTTGTTGAAGTGATTGCAGAAAGAGTGAAATGAAGTGTTTTACTCAAGAACATGATGCACCACCTGGTCCAAATCTTGCAATCTATGCATATATGCATATGAATTAAGTTTCTACAACACCTTTCGAGCGCTAGGCCTCATGGAGGCAATGACAAATGACTGAGACCTTTGGCAATATGCTGTGTTTGAAAAGGAAGATCCACCAAGCCAGGAGAAATCATAATTGTGGCAGATACTGGTGTCACACAATTGGCACCCATACTGGTGGCACATAAAATGCACCCATTACACTCCTGGAGTGGTTGGCGTTAGGAAGGGCATCCAGCTGTAGAAACCATGCCAAATCAGACTGGAGTCTGGTGCAGCCCCTCAGCTTACCAGCCCTGGTCACATCATCCAACCCATGCCAGCATGGACAAATGGATGCTAAAGGATGATGATGATGATGCCTGAAGAATTATAGGTAGCCTTTGAGTATTATTCACTAGAAAAACAGCTGACAATATTTAGAACTGTTATTTCATTTACATTTAATAAGGCTCTTTCTAAATTTGTGTGTGGTGGGGTGGGGATAAACATTTGAACCTGTCAAAAATACGAATGGCATGAAATGAACAGAACTTTTTTTATTCTTTTCTGTTTTTGTTTTATAATTTGAGTTATTTTCTTGCTTTTGTAGGTCAGCAAAACTGGAGCTGAAGGTGCTGTGTTGGATGAAGCCAAAAATATCAATAAATCTCTGTCCGCTTTGGGAAACGTTATATCTGCTTTAGCTGATGGGAATGTAAGTTCCAACTTGCTTTTGCTTTTATTTTGTGTGTGTGTGTGTGTGTGTGTGTGTGTGTGTGATTAGAAACAATGTTATTACTAAGACTTTTCTTCTTTTTCTTTGTTATTATTATGAACAAAAATAAAATGGCAAGCTGGCAGAATTATCAGCATGCCTAACAACCTGCTTAGTGGAATTTTGTTCATCTTTACATTCTGAGTTCAAATTCTGCCATGGTCAACTTTGCTTTTCATCCTTTCTGGGTTGATGAAATCAGTACCAGTTGAGCACTGGGGTTGACAAGCCCTATCCTCCAAAATTTCAGCCCTTGTGCCTATAGTAGGAAGGATTATCAACAAAAATGTATTCAAGTAACCTATTAGTGTTGATAATTTTAATAGTTCCAGTCTCCTACTTTCTCTCTTTTCTTTTCCTATTCATTGATGTTCAGAGGAGTATTTGCTGTATTTGTCACTTATTGAATTCCATTGGTACAGTTAAAATGATGAATTACCCTGTCACATAATGGCAGCTCTCCTCCAAATATGTATCACTTTTGACCATCATACTCATTACCAGTTTAATTAACTGTTTTTGAATTATTTCAAATGAATAAATTTTCAATGATTGTAAATCTCTCTTTTATTAATACATTTAAAAATGTTTTTCCTTGATTACCTGTTTCTCACAGAAATCACATGTACCATACAGAGATAGTAAATTAACCAGAATTTTGCAAGAAAGTTTGGGTGGTAATGCTCGAACTACAATGGTTATCTGTTGCTCCCCTGCCTCTTATAATGAATCTGAGACAAAATCCACTTTACTTTTTGGTCAAAGGTAAGCAGATATTTATTTTTTTCTTTACCTTTTCTATTTTTTTTTTTACAATTATAACCATCTGTATTGAATATCAACTAGCTTTTAATTTCTGAATATTAAGCATAGGAAAACATTTTCAATTTAATTCCAGCTATGAAACATGGGTGTAAAGAACTTTGCGTAAAGTCCAATGCTATTGTGAAACTGCTCCCGCCACCTTTATTTATTTCATTTTTAAAGTATAGTTGAAAAAAAAATTGTACAAGTATCACACTTATATTGTTTGATGGTAAAGATATTGTTATAAAACTGGACCTCCAAAAAGTACCTATTTGAATTCCAATATGTAGAAGATAAATATCACAAGTTTAGTGAGGATTAGTATTAATGTCAAAATATTTGTCACTGTTTGAAAAGATCAGCTTTTTTTCTAAGATACTGACAGTTGTTATAGTTCTCCCATAAAAAGTATTTGATATTTGAAAATTAGTTTATAACATTCATATGATTGTCTGATGTCCAGTTTTGAGGTGTATCACAAGGCATTCAATACTTATAACTCCTCTCAAGGTATAGGCTTACCATAGATAGATAATATTTTAGTGTGATTTTTAAACAATAATTTAGGTTTCATGTATCTGAATTTTGATGATTTAAAAAGAATGGCTTCCTTGCCTCTATAACCACAGATAATCTCCCCTAAAATCTAAACAAATAAACTGAAATTATCATTTCTGAGGCCAAGTTTTTTTCACACTTTTTTTTTTTCTTCAAATCAGAATTAGACAAATTGATACTTTAGTGACTATTAGTCATCCAAACTGGTATTAGGGTATTTATAATCTGAGAGCTGAATTGATAAGGTGTCAGACTTTAAACTTAAGAATCCACTACTAATATCCCATCATGAGCACTAAACAATATCTGATGGTTACAACACTTCTAAAACAAACATAAAAGTCTCCATACACCTACTTCTAAATCTAAGCCTTCAGCTGGAAGCAATACAGAAATGCAACTGGTTACTTTACAATGCTGATTTTAAATCTCCTTATGAGTGTTGCTTTGAAAACAAGAGGACTTACAAGGCTGACTTGCGGGGAATACTTGCAAACAAATGAGTCACACATGCTATATAGAATTTTTATAATTCTCTTTTTCTTTCAGTTGGCATAAAATTAAAATGTGGTATTAATCAATAAAAATAATGTTCTAATGTATATGTCACCAAACATTTGCGACACTTGATCAGATACATTTTCATTTTGCTTTCTCTGCTATCAATAATTGTTTAGTGTTGTAAATTCAAGTATTTACATGAACTATGTGATAATTAATTATATATTTTATTTGCAAAATGTAATCTTGTATTTCTCGTGTATTTTACAGAGCCAAGACAATCAAGAATGTTGTGTCTGTCAATGAAGAATTGACAGCTGATGAATGGAAGAGAAGATATGAGAAGGAAAAAGAAAAATGTACCAAATTGAAGGCTACATTGGCACGATTAGAGAGTGAATTACAGAAATGGAGAACTGGTAAGATACATTTTTCTAAAATTTTCTTCTGTTTTGACTTACAAAATCTTCAGATAGTATAAAATCTATTTTAAGATCAATGTTCAATGATTTATTCACTCTTTATTTAGAATCTGTGTGTATACATATGCACTTGCTTACTCAGCCCATTTGATATTAACTTGTATGAGATCCTCTCTATTCTTTGATTGGGAGCTTCTTATTTTAAATTGCCCGTCCTTTTTGCTAAAAACATCAGCTTGATTATAACAAAATTAGTTATTTTATCAAACCCTTCTAAATTCTCTGTTATAGACAACAGATGAGATCCAGAGATTCTCAGTATAGAAGACACTTAGTAGCATTTCATAAAATATAGGATTATGAAAATGTTGAGCCTTTTTACATTAGTAATAGTCTAGAAGCAAGTTATTTCTATTATCTTCTCTGTTATCTTCAATTTTTTTAATGTTCATTTCTGTATTTCAAGTTTATATAGTGTATTTTGTCAGTTACATTGATAGAAGCATATATAAGATTTGAATTGTTCTGGTAGGATATGTTTAATCACTTGCATGAATTACTAGAAGAATCTAAAAAAAAATTGCTCATTGATTGAGAAATGAGTGTTTCCATGTCTTCTTTCATATTAAATTTGTTTCTCTGAAACTTGTTTACATTTAGAAGAAAAACATTGTCAAAAATCTAAAGTAATTAGAATCTATGTTGGCTTTGAATTCAGTTAACTAAAAAAAATTGTCTTAATTTTAGAAAGGATATGAGTGATAAATTGGCAGCAATAATAAAATGATGAACTAAATTTTCTAAGCTTGAATTTTATCTTATTTTTGGTGTCAATAAAATAAGTTATGTACCAGCAGTATATTGGAATTCCTTCATTTCACTACATCCGTCACCTTAAAAATATCTTACATTGTGCTTGAAAAGACCCATAAATTTTAGAAATTAAAATAATCCTGTTAGCACAAGCTTTCCACTTATCTGATCTACAATTCAGAATTGAAGAGGTTAAGATGTTTTCTGTATAATTTATTCATAGTAGGCATTAAAAATCATTCTAAATTGTTCAGAAACAGAATATTGAACTGGTAGAACATGTAGTGCTTTTCTCATTGTAGACTTCAAACCAAAGTAATGCACTTATTTATATTGTACAGCATTGTATATGATATTTGTTTATGGTGTTTAAATTGTCTTGCTAACTAACAACATTTTATAAAGATGCTGTAGCACAGTTAAAAAACACAAACTAGATTTTTAAGAAAGGCATTGACATGCTCTCCGTAGAGTGATTAGGTAACACAATTGCCTGGTGAGTGATATATATGTACAGACTGGGAGTCCTGTCAGTAGGTCTGTTCTTCATTTGTTTTAAATTAGTACCTATTTTATTTAATCTTACCTTAATTTTGTTCATCTGACACTAATAAATGAAATATCTACTTAATAAGCTATGAATGAAAAAAACAATTAGTAATAAATTTATATGTTTATATGTGATCTTGTTTTAGGTCAACCTGTATCTGTTGATGACCAAGTTGATCTGAAAGCAGATATTCCTGCAGAGTCTCCTGCTACCAGCACAACCAGCCTAGCTGGAAATATGGTTGTATCTATGAATGAAGGTGATCGTAGCCAATTAGAAGAAGAACGATTGAAACTGTATCAACAACTTGATGATAAAGTAAATTTGTTTATACTTTTATTTTACCGTGCACTTATTACCAGCACAACATGCTAGCAGTTGTTTTGTATGTTAGTTTTATGAAATCTGAAAAGTTTGTATTTTGTAAGATCTAAACACGCGCACGGAGTGTGGTTATTATACATTTGGGTTTTATTTATTTTATTGTTGTTACATGATACTAACAACAAAATCTAATAAGTAGTAAAACAGTGAAAAAACGTATTTCTGTTTATTATTGTTAATGATTTCTCTTCCAAAATAGCACAGTTTTTTTTTTTATATATATATATATATATATATACAAAATGTAAAATAAAAGCATTTACAAATGCACACATAAATAAATTTGTATTTGTTAGTGGAATGATGTTTATTTAGATGTTCTAGATAAATGGGTGGAAAGAGAATTCTTCATTCAGTCTATTGTACTTTGATAAGAACTAAAGTAAAAGTGATTTTAATTTTTGGATACTATGATATAAATTAAATCAAACTCAGTTTATAAATTTTTATGATTGTAAAAAGGCATAAATTATGCAAATGTGATTAGGAGTGCTGGTGCTAATAGTTTTTGTTGAGCAATTTAATTACTGTTAGATTACTTAAATAGGCTAATGGGTTGATGTGTAAACTATGTCAATGGTTAGTAAAGTTGAACTATTTTAATGCAGGATGATGAGATCAACAACCAGTCTCAGTTAATAGAGAAATTAAATGAACAGATGATGGAACAGGAAGAATTAATTTCTCAGTCTCGTAAAGACTATGAAAATCTACAGCAAGAAATGTCACGTATTCAATCTGATAATGAATCTGCTAAAGATGAAGTGAAAGAAGTCTTGCAAGCCCTTGAAGAGTTGGCTATGAATTATGATCAAAAGTCTCAAGAGGTTGAGAATAAAAATAAAGAAAATGAAAATCTTAGTGATGAACTTAGCCAGAAGCTGGTGAGTTATTGCATTTCCAGATGATTATTATTATTGTTATTATTTCAGATTTTATTGCATAATTTTCAGTTTTATTGGGGATTTGAGCAGAAAAAGGAAATAAAATTTTAGTTTACAATTAGAAATATTCTGACATAAATGCAGCAGTCAGAGTTAATTTAGTCAAATTGGAGATAGTCTGTCAAATAAATCTGTTTGAGAATTCATTTTGGTTTATAGAAATTATAGAAATGGAAATTGTTATTTGACTTTAGGAAAGCCTCCAAAACTTGTTTCTTCATAGTATGATGGCAATAATAGTATTGAAGTTAATGCAGTGAGCTAGCAGAGTTATTAGCATAGCAGGCAAACTGCTTACTGGTATTTTATTTGCCTTCACATTCTGAGTTCAAATTCTGCCGATTTGTCCTTTTGGGGTTGATAAAATAAGTACCAGTTGAGTATTGGGGTCAGTGTAATCAACTTACCCCATCCCCTGAAATTGCTAGCCTTGTGCCAAAATTTGAAATCAATGATAGTATAGAATTTTCATAATAGACACTGGTGTGACTGTTTGGGTAGGAAGTTTTCTTCCCAACTTTGAGGTTTTGTGTTCAGTCCCACTGTGCAGGACCTTGCCAACAAAGCCTTATGAGTGGATTTGATACACAGAAACTGAAAGAAGCCCGTTTTATATGTGTGTATGTCTTTATTATTTAGTGTTTGTCCTGAGATTGCCACTTGACAACCAGTGTTGGTTTGCTTATGTCTCCATAACTTAGCAGTTCTTCAAAGAAGATCATTAGGATAAGATCATTAGGAAAAGTAAGTTTAAGCCCTTCAACATGGTGCCCCAGCATGGCTGCAATCTAATGACTGAATCAAGTAAAAAATAAAAGATATGTCTTTACTCTGATAGGAAGTTGGACATTGCTGTGCACAAAGTTTGTTCCCCAAGAAACTGGGCTTTACCTACAATTGAATGAGACATGCCATCTTCAAAATATTTCCCTCCACTTTTGATACACTGCTACCAGCATTTTTTCTCAGTTTTGAAACACCCAAACGTTTTCAAGAATAGTGTACAGTTCTTGTGGCAAATTTGTCATAGGGAAAATATTTGTTTAACTGACCTTCAGCCTTGATGAGGTTTTCATATGTAACATTGTTTTCTTTTTTATTTATTTTATAATTAAGCCTAAATTATCCAGTGCATTTTTTTCCTAAAATGATAGGTGGGATTTAGGGAATATGACTGTGATTTCTAGTGAGTTGAGCAGCTGTATTGAGGTTCTCTCATTGGCTCAGTAAGTTAGAGGTCAATGGAACAGATACATTCACTAAGAATATTGTAGTAAAAGATTTTGACTTTTTTTTTTTTTTTTGCTTTGTGTCTTATAATGCTTTGGCTCTTGTAAACTATTATTTGTTACAACAACCTCAAAATATCTCCTTTTAGAGCACATTGAATAGCTTACAGAATGAATTGGATCAATTGAAGGATTCTTCAATGCACCATAGGAAACGAGTCACTGATATGATGATTAATTTATTGAAAGACCTTGGTGATATCGGTGCTATTGTTGGAGGCAATGCAGCTGAAACTAAAGTAAGTATTTGTAATTTCTCTTTACAATTTGATGACCTTACATAGATTTGGGTAGACTTTTAAACCCAATATTTCCACAATTTTTACTGCAAAATGTTATTGCTGTTTATATATTTTCATCATCATATTCCTTTCAGCCAACTGCAGGTTCTGGAGAAAAGATTGAAGAAGAGTTCACTGTTGCTCGCTTATATATCAGCAAGATGAAATCTGAAGTTAAAACTTTAGTCAGTCGGAATTCTCAACTTGAGAATTACCAGCAAGATACATTGAAGAAAATGGAAGACAGTGAAAAAGAATTGTCTAATTGCAGATTACTTATCCAACAGGTAAATTTCTTTATCTGTTGATTCTTTGTGTTTTGTGGTAAATTAATCTTCTTTTATCCTTAGTTAATGTTAGCTTTCCATTGAAAGTATTCAGTGAAATAGTTTGCTTTGCTTGCAACTTTATGTTCTACTCTATATTTTGTTGCTATAACAATTTTGATGAGTTAGCAGGAAAGAATGAGGCTCCTTTGGATTTTTTGAGTAGCTTTAGTATTTTGGTTGAGGGAAGGGAGCCGAGAGTTCTGATTCAACATTGTTTATTCTTTTAAAAACAAAAAGGCCTTTAATAAACTCAGACCTTTTGCATGAGAACTTTAAACTGAAACTATTTTTAATTTAACTAACTTGTAAACTATTGTAGAATTAGTTAATCTGTAACTTTGAATTATAACCTCTCTAGTTATGAATATAAGATGTGTCACTAGTTTTTTCTTAGATGTCATTAAACTATTATTATTATTGCTATAATTTGTGTTTTAATACTCTTTTGTTCGGTATCTGATGGTATTTCTTTGTAGCATGAAGCGAAGATGGTCACACTCCAAGAGACCATCAAAGATGCTGAAAATAAAAGGAGAACAATGGAGGAAAATGTTGACTCACTCAATGAAGAGTATGCTAAACTGAAAGCACAAGGTATGAGCCATGAAATATTGTTTTTATGTCATTCTAAAAGATTTCCTGAATCTTGTACTATCCATGTATATCTGATTTTCATTGGTACAAGTGAAAAAATTAATTCTTCATGAGAAATAATTTCATTTTGAAATCAAATAATTGAACCAAACTGGAAACAAAAGAAAATACAAAATAGAACTATAACTCTTTGAACTTGAGAATTATTTTGGTGATGCCTTAGGAGATTAAGCTTGACATTATATTATTATTTGTGTAATTAGGAAGTGGCGTAATAATTTTTCTTCATTTTAGGTTGTGTTTAGCTTGTTAGTATAC
This sequence comes from Octopus bimaculoides, assembly GCF_046866305.1. Lineage (NCBI taxonomy): Eukaryota > Metazoa > Mollusca > Cephalopoda > Octopoda > Octopodidae > Octopus > Octopus bimaculoides. The sequence continues at coordinate 121,566,282 of NC_142928.1, read as the reverse complement.
TTTTACACTTCAAATTTCATATAATTCTAATATATTGTTATATAAAGTTATCTAATTATGACATCTTTATTCATATATGAAACTCATTTGACTAAGTGTGGTCAAGGTTGAATTTAAAAGCAAATCATGTAGAACAAATATAAAAATTGCCAAATGCATTTCACTGTCGAAAAGGAAATTTTAAAATGACTCGCCTATGATGTTTATTCACTTATTAAGAATATACAAATAGATAAAAGCGAATGATTACATACTGGAGTATTTTTGTAGGTAGTTCTAAGCTTCAAATGTGTTCAGGATGTTCTTTAAAAAAAAAAATGTAAATCTTAGATGCAGTGATGAAGTCTGCAATCTTTTGATATTATTTTACATATTTGCTTATATTTTAGAACAAATGCATTTATCTGCATTAAATGAGCGAGAAAAAGAAAGTAGTGCAGCAAGTGAAACACGTGAAGTTCTTGAGAAACAAATGGAGATGCATCGTGAACAACATCAAAAGCAGTTGCAATCCCTACGTGACAAGATTGCAGAAAAACAAGCCACTGTTGATGATCTCAAAGAGTATGTTATTTTTTCATTTTATTGTGGCTTTTTCAGCAATAGGTCTTGTCCTTAGCAAGACTAAAGAGCCTTCTTTTCTAAGTTGTCTTGTCCCTGTTAGAGAGAACTGAGTCATCAAAAGAGGCCTGCAAGGGGGTAAAACAGGAACAAATTAAGGGAAAAAAACCAGAATCATAGATGTGAGAAGTTGATACAGAAGTAAGACTAAAAGAAGAGAGAGTGGTGAACAGCTGCCTGGTGATTTTGTGGTAATAAGATTTGATAGAAACACCATGAGCAGCAGGATGTGAGAAGGGAAAGAGTGATAGAAGATGAAGTAATGTGAAACCATGATATATAACATTGGGTGATGATGAGAGAAGAGCATTGGTGGATGTCACTAATGAGTGATAGGGGAGTGAACAATGAGAGAGTGAGTGACAGCTAGCAATAAAAAAGGAAAAAGTGATGATTGCGAGACATGTGAATGAGAGAGAAAAATGTAATGATGGGAGGAGGAAGGCAGTATATGGAGATTAAGTATGAACATGCTGGTCAAGAGAGACTCAAATGTAAATATACATTCCAATCCTTATCTTTACTTTCATTCTTTCCCAAGATTATATAAATTGTTCAGGTCCCGCACTGTGTTTCATCACAGATTGCATTTCCTGGTTATTTCTATTATGAGGCTCAGTCTCTTGGGGATCAATTTTCACCACTTTGTTCTGTTTTCCTTGATTTTTCACAGATTCCATCCACTTAGAGTGCTTGGCACTTGTTTAAGCAACTGGCATCCTCCATGGGATTAACATACCTGTGTCAGTGTTGACTTCTCTTTTGTACACTATGTATGATTCCTTTTATAGCCAGTTTTTCTCTCTGCTTATTGTGCTCCATTATTCATGTGCACTAACAGTGGAGCATAATTACCCCATCTCTTTTCAACCATGACAAATTTTGTGCATTCAAAGGCTGTGTTTTACTTTCAGGCAACATCACAGTTCATACAGAAGTGTCATATTGATTGCCTTTCACACTGGAAGAAACCTTTTGTTTATCAACAGAAGTAACTGTCCCCTAATTTTTTTCAACTCCTTTTTTTTCTAGCAACTATGCTTTCAGAATTAGGTCATCTTGCTAATGAAAGCGATCAGCCACTTCAGTGGAGCCTTCAGTGCATTTGAAGGAACTTCTCTCTCTTGTGTATCTGCTTTCCCCAACAGCCTGTCTCTTGTCCATACTTGACAAGGGTTATACTGTATAGCATTCCTATTTATTTCATAGTAAGATCTGTCAATTTAAAGTCTCTTTTAAACATCTCCTTCCCTTTGTTGCAGTTTATGACTGCTACACCTTCCTTTACTATCTGATTGATCATGCAATGACTAGTGCACAACCTACTTCAAGTATTTTAAGCATCTCAGTAACTCTTCCTGGTGATTTTAATTAATTCCTTATCTTCATATCCTAAAATCTTGCTTTTGACAGTATAGTTGTCATCATCAATGGCTAGGGCCTGCCTCTGTTGGGTCTACTTGGGACATGCACTCTCTCATATATGCATTCTCCTCATTTAACAACCTCTCATAATAACATTTCAATACCTCTTTATTGCCCTGGACGATATTGTTTGCTTAACAGGTACTTTAAAATGATTACATTAAAATGTATGTTTCATTATCTGGTTATCTATATTATATAAATATATTTCTTATATTTTGTAGTTCCAATCAAAAACTAACTCTCGCTCTAGAGAAACTCCAAGCTGATTATGATAAATTGAAGCAAGAAGAGGTTGAAAAGTCTGCTAAATTAGCTGATCTGTCGTTGCAAATCGATCGCCGAGAACAAGCTAAACAAGATCTGAAAGGACTTGAAGAAACTGTGGTATCTAGAAAAATCCATAAAGATCTTTTTACTTCTATACTTAATATTAGAATACAAAATTATCAGAAATGTCAATATTAAGTTTAACTTAACCTTCTTTATAAAGATTTTAAAATGTATTGGATTTTGATTTTTGAAAATATGGTTTTACAGTTTTGTATTATAAGTGTATATTAAGATTTTGACTTGTCAATGACATTTCTTTGTTTAAAATGTTTTCAGGCCAAAGAGCTACAAACTCTGCATAACCTTAGAAAATTGTTTGTGCAAGATCTCCAGAACAAAGTCAAAAAGGTAAGAATTTCTATCAAGTTCAAATTTTTTAATTTATTTATTTAGCTGTTTTATGGACATTTTTGTGTCTGTAAAAAAAATGAGAACGGTAAAACCCAAAATCTTAATGCTATTGAAAACAGTATCATTTACTGCATATTGATTAGTCTCATTGCCATGGCTTAATAAATATTATATTGCCAAAGTCCTCCATCAATAGTTAACTAGGTTGGGGAGAATGGGTGTGATGATAATTTACTATTTTGTTATTGGTATTCATTCTTACTTCATATTAAATGGTATTTCAGCAACTGTTGCTGAATAAGCAGAACCAAAAGGAATAGTTAATCTACAGTTGATTATATTACATTTTTGTATTTACCATTTCACTAACAACTGTTCAAAAACATTAGATCAATTTGATTTTCTGTATTTGGGGTGGCATGATATAATTATTTTTCTAATATTTATGCTAAATTCATCATGAATTTTAATCATTTTAACTATAATTAGTTGTGATTTCTTGTCTTTTCTATTAGTTGTTTTTTGTGGATTTTTAAAAAATTCTAATGAGCTTTTGTGGGTACATAATTGTAAGCTTGTCATTTATATTGGTGAGTTGTAGAAATTGGGAACCATAATGACGTTTACATTATTTATGAAGTCTTTTAGATTTTTCAATTTGTCATTTTGTTTTTCAGTCATGTAGCAAGGCTGAAGATGATGATGAAGACACTGGAGGTAATGCAGCTCAGAAACAGAAGATCTCATTCTTAGAAAGCAACCTTGAACAACTAACCAAGGTTCACAAACAGGTGAATGCTCGCTACATATTTAAGTTTTTTCTTTAGTGTATTGTTAAATAGAAAGTTAAAGCTACAGTAATCTGCCTTCAGTCATATTTGTTTAAATAGGAAAATGATGGGGGAAATAATTTAGTCTGAATCAAGAGCTTAAGTAGTTTATTAATGATAAACTAGTACAAGTGCCAGGTTCTTTTTTTTTCTTAAAAAAACTTCATTTGCTTTAAAGTATATACTCCAGAGCTAACCATAGGATACAAGAACTTTTTTTTATATAATTTCTTTGTGAGGATTAGCTTAACTCTTTTGATACCAACCCGGCTGAAACTGCCTCTGGCTCTGTAGTACAAATGTCTTGTTTTCATAAGTTCTGAATTAAAATCTTCCACCAAACCTTAGTCACAATTTATGTTCCTAACACTAGCTTAATGATTAAGTTATTTTACTGAATTCTTTGTTATATTTAAAATTAATTGAAAGAAACACAGAGCATCTCAACAGAAATATGGTAACAAAAGGGTTAATTATCTAACTTGAATATTTCATTAAAATAATTGCTTTCCTCTATATTATTGAAATTTAAGACTTAAATAATCCTAACAAACTTTTAATTATTGTTCAGCTTGTTCGAGACAATGCTGATTTACGCTGTGAGTTGCCCAAGCTGGAGAAACGGTTACGTGCTACTATGGAGCGGGTCAAGTCTCTAGAGTCTGCTCTCAAGGATGCAAAAGAAGGCGCTATGAGAGACAGAAAAAGGTAACACTACTTCTGTTTTGTGATGTTTTTTGTGTGCACTAAGCTTTCTCTAAAATAACTAGATATTCTCAATATAAATAGCTTAGAATTATTAGTTATGATTATAACATGTCAGTATGATTAATTAAAAATATAGAATTGAAAACTTTAAACCTGATACTATAAATATTCATTGCTAGTATCAACTGGATGTTTCCTGAGTTTCATTTAAGAAATACATTGTTTTTCTTTATTTTGTGTGTTATTTGCATTTTGTATCAATTTTTTTCGAACAATGTTGTTGTGAATTGCATGAAATGATGGTATTGCTGATTATGATATAAACGGTCGTGAATTTTGAGACCGCCTTAGATCTGATTGGTTTACAAAGAACTACATCTTAGAAAAAAAAAAAAAATGCCAAAGCAAATTCGAATAGAAAGGAATCATTTCTTTGTAGAATCAGTCAATAAGTTATGCAATTCTCCTTATAGTCACTGCAGGTAGATATAAAATGTTAATGTATGATATTAATTTTGCATTCATCTACATAGATCTCCTGAATAGCTTTTGTGGGCCTAAAATATTACTTTATTTGGGCTCTTCTGTAAACTCTGACACAGTCTACTCTTTGTAACTCAATTCAATGAAAGCTTTTGCCTGAAGTCGGCTGGATATTTTGAAAGATGAATAGATTTACGAATTTTGTCAAAGGAAACAGTCTTGAAATTGGTAAGTTTCCAGTTTTTTGAAAGACTACTCATGGATCAGAATAGCTTTAGCCCTAGATTTCCTGATGAACATAACTTTATTGCAGGTATTTAATCTATTTTTCAAAGTATTTGGAAACAGCAATACTATTTTGTATTTGAATTAGCAATATCACCTTTACCAACGGCAGGTACCAGCATGAGGTGGATAGGATCAAAGAAGCTGTTCGCCAGAAAAACCTTGCACGCAGAGGACATGCTGCTCAAATAGGTAAGTCTAAGATTTGTGAAAATGTTTGACTTGGCTTTATGTTAAGGTAGCACATAGCTTTGCTATTGTTAACTCTGAGTGATTTTACCCATTATTGGATTCCTGTCATTTTTTTTTATGATTTATGAAATAAAGAACTCATAAGAATGCATAAAAATGTGTAAAAATTTGATATGGACACAAAATAATAATAATTAGCCAGTAACAAGTTAGTTTATTACAAACATTTTTTTAACACATTCTTGTACTGGTTTCAGTGATTGGACTGTAGCTATTTTAGGGCACCTCTAGTTGATTAATATCAACCTTGGAAGTGAACGAAGGGCAAAGTCAACTGGATGTAAAGGAGGTGTAAATAAGAAAGATTGAAATACTACAGGTTATTTTCATTTGATGCACCAATTTTGCCTTTTCACAATGCTATCCATATATATATATATATATATACATACACTTAGTTTCCATCTATGTCATATATACATACATATGCACACACACATACACATATAGTTTTCATCTATAAAGTTCCTCTCATAAGGTGTCGACCAAAAACTAGGGTAGAAGACACTTGCCCAAAGTACTGCACTGTAGGATCAAACTAGGTGCCACATTTACAACTTTACAAAGTGATCCTTTTAATCATTCTTCATATAAGAATATTTTATAGATTAACTGAGTTTTTTAAAATTCACTTCTATTAAATCCCAACCATTCTTGATGAAATAATAGTAAAATCATAAAACAAAAGTATACTGAATTATAATTTGATTTGCCTTTCCTTATTCCAGCCAAACCAATCCGGCCTGGACAACACCAGTCCATTACTGCACAAACAGCAGTAATTCGAGGTGGTGGTGGTGGAATAGCTCAAAATGGACCCATACATTCATCTACTCCAATTAGAGTAGCACCTGAAAGCAAAGCATAAGTAAGTATTTATTTTGTGATTTTCCATATGTATTTGACATTAGGACTACTAAATTTCATGAATTTCCATTTTAGTTGGATTATGGTAAATTGGACATTTTGTGACCCCAGTTGAGAAATATTGATTTATGCTCAATGACATCAGTTCTGATGTATGTTGTTATTGTTACAGCTACACTTTTTATGGTTTATATGTTAAACCATTCATACATTAGATCAGAGTTTCAACAACACACAGATGTGTTTATCTACTGAACTAGAGAAATATTTTGGCCGCACAGCTTAATAGTAATGATAATGTTTAAATACATTGTAATATCAGGGACTGTTTATTGGAAGATTTTTAGAATTTATTAGTAGAATCTACTAATAGTATTTTGCTACCTAGTTTGTTGCAATTTTTAGGGAAATCTATTTTTGTCTGCTAACAGGTGCATAATCTTGTACATTTACTGACTGGTTCTATCATCACTACTTCAGCAAGTGCTGCAAAGTTTGTTTCGCTGATGAAATCATAATGCAGCAGAAACATATCTACTGTCATTTCCAGTATTTGCTGAAATAATTAAAATGTTAGTCATTGGCCAATACTGATTTTTTTTTTCTTTTTCCTGATAGTTAGCTTTTTAATGTACCTTGCATTAAAATGTGAGTGCTTATTTAACTTACAATACAACTTTGCTGAAAAGATGTAATTGGTAAAAGTTCAGGATTTTTATTACATTCGTGAGGATCACATGTATTTGGGAATATCTATCTTTATGATTTTGATATTTTCCTTTTCTACTGCATCATTGTTAACAGAAAAATAAGAGTCAGCTAGTGTAAAATTGTAATGATTATCTTCAATATTTGATAATACCAAACCGTTAAGGTAAACATCATATATTAATATATGATAAACTAGTATTTAATTTATCAAAACAACTTTAACTGACTTACTAGTTTTGACTTTACATTCAGTATCATTAACAACTAATCTAATCTGTATTTTTTCTGTTCTCTGTAAGCAATTTTTGTGACAATCAATTATCTTCAGTTAATAAAATAGTATTTTATAAAAATTAATAATGTTTTATGATTAGGGAACAGTAAGCATTTTCTTATTGTGTGATCATGGCTGATATATGTTTGAATCCTTTTTAAGATCTTATAGTTAGAGTTTAATAGAGCTAAATATGTGGCCGGCTCACTATATTTTATGAACAAATGCATATTTTGGTTGTGGCTAATTTCTTTAAAATCATGTTTCTTCATTTCTATTTACTGTATTTTTCCCTTTCTTTTTATTTTTACAGAAGTTGTAAACAGCTTATGTTTTTCAAAGAAGAATGGAATATGAAACTTCCTAGTGCGTTCATTATTTCTAAAACCTTAAAGGAGAAACTGTTACTCCTACTTCTACATGAAACGGCATTTTTTCCTAGTGTGTGTCATGTGCCTTGCTGATACAGTGGAGTGCATGCTGGCTCTTGTCTACCACTGCACAGCACAGGCTGCCATATTGGAGTGATTGAGTGTGTTCTCTAGTGTCAGCCCAGCACATGTCCACATTTCCTACAACACAATACTCACTAGCTGACCTCACATGCTTTATTCAATTGCAGCATTATTATTATTAGATTGTCATTTTGCTACATATTTGTCCATTGGATTTCTAATGTGATTATGGCTTATTTTATTGTCTCATCTATTTTTTCTTTGCTCTCTAATAATCAATACGGAAAAAAAAGAAAGAAATGATGGCTGAATTAAAAAAAAAAAAAAAAGAAATTAGGGAACGTGTTGGATCATTTCAATAGAATACTTCACAACATAATGTTTGGTCCACTTTGATTTCTTGTGAAGATGTTAACCAATCCTCCTAATGGAAGCCAGCCTGATAATTCTCCCTTGACAAAAAAGTTTCATCATAAAAACAATTTTGATTGTTAAATTCAAATGTAACAAAACTTATTCCCAATCACAGAGCAGTGCTTTATTTCAACTTTTGGTTTTTATTAAAAATAGCTTAACATACATTGTATATAATATATATAATACATAGAAACAAAAATAACCACCAACCCTCAGCAAAAAAAATCAACTACTTTTTGTTCTTCATATAATGTAGTTTTATTTGAAATACTTAGCTAAAGAACCAGCTTAGCACTTGGTTTTCTCTATAATTTCTCATTAAATTGGTGACAGATTTTTTTCATTTGACAAACAGGTATAAAATATTATTAAAATACTTTTGTTTTAAGAAAAAGTATCAGCAGATTTTTTACTAGATCTTGTCTTCTGCTGTTGGATAATAAGTATAATTTTGTTCATTAAAAAACTATATCAGAATGTCAGGAGAAAATATGTGTTTAATGATAAATTATGTTTCTTTAAATAGAACACATATATGAGTGATTTTAGTTGGCTTCAGTAGTGTTTCCAAAGTTAATAATAGTACTTTAGTGGTAGAGAGGGACTTATATATATATATATATATATATATATATATATATGCCTAACATAAGTATTCATTTTATTTTTAGATCTTTAAACAGTTTAGAATATGAAATAACCAGTTATGTTAATTTGAAAACATTTTTCAATTTTGAATATTAATTCTTAGATTTTCTTGAAAATATTGATCATCTGTAATGTTATCATTCTTTTTTATACTGGATGTGTTTCTGAGCAGGATTAATTTTTATCTTATTTAGTGGTTCAGTTTCAGTTTTGGTAAACAAAATCTACACTGAAACTGAACTAATATAACAGATCTTCTTCTCAGTAATGTCATCTTTAGCCATCACTGATAAAAAGGTTTTGTTTTAATTCTGTGATTAGGTTCTTCTTTTTAAATAATATTAATGGGAGATTCTAATCACATGGCACTATCCTGTTTGACTTATAAACACTTCTTATAATTGCTCTGCTGGTAGCTTGAGTCATATTAGTGTGGTTGAAACATTTTTCTCTTCAGTTATAATATTTAGAGATGTGCATGCGCACACTCTCACACACAGTAATACATTTATATTTTAATTTTTTGCTCCTATTGTTTGAGTTACACATGATCTTGGAAGTATTGTCTCTTGAAAATCTAAGCATGGAATGCTGACCTTCAGTATAATCTGAATTAGTAGCTTAATGGAATAGTTATCAAGAATATGTGTTTATTACACAAATTGAATCTTGAGGACATCTAACTTTGTTCCGCATGTTGGACAAGTTGCTCTGAATTATGTTGAGGATTTGGACATCTTTTTTTTCATTGGAGCTGGATGCCATTCTATGGAGATATATAGATTTGGAAATATTTTAATTTAATTTACAATATACCAACATATTATATTAATTTGGCTGTTACCAATAAACAAGTATTAGGATTGAAAGCAGGATTCCTACTTCTTTTGACAGATAATGTTTATTTGATTTTGGCTTAATTATAAGTACATTACATGTAATGGAAATTCCTTTCTATTAGAGGTTTTGGCTCCTGCTTCTTGGGTATTACTAGTGTTGTTTTCAGATGCCTGGTTATTTAATAATTATGTAGACGTTCAAACTTTTTATAGTTATTTAACTTCAAAATTATTTTTTTTTTGTCAGTGAATTCTAATTAAATTTGGTAGGATCAGTTATGCTATCAACAGTTAGGTATAGAACTAAACAAAATATATATATACTTTGAAATTTGTCTTCATGAAATGCTCCTGTCTTCAAATTTCGGCTGATATTTATTGTCCATATTCTTATATATACATCGCCCTTCCTCTGCACTTTCTTAGTAAGTCTAATTACCACTGTTTCATATGTTTTGGATGTAATTTTAACCATAGTTTCATCTAAAAACTATGTAAGAATGGTAATTATGTTCAGTTACTCATTAATCATACAGACAGAAATATATAGTATGAAATCTTAATTTGTTTTCTTTTGTGAGATTTTTATTTATTTCCTTTCAGGTTTTTTTTTTTTCTTAAACAAAATTATTATTTCATTATTGTTTTGTATGGAAGAGTGAAATCAGTTTTGGTTGATGATGTAAAAGAAAGTGCAGGAACTGGGGTAGGTGTAAATTTCTTGCAGAAAAAAAAGAAAAGATTAAGATACTACCGAGATCATTTCACTAATATTGATTATACTGAAACAAGTATTTCAATTTAATGGTTTTATTTTCTTACATTGGTGTGCATGTATGTGTGGGAATGTGCATGCAATTAACTAAAGAAGTATTTGATGAAAAATAAATCTCAATATGGCAAAAATTTTTAATTTGGAGGTAAAAGATTAACCTGCTTTGTAACATTTTCCAAATTAATGTCTGCAAGAACTTTGTTGGGGTTTAAGTTATAGTTCTAAAATAACTAGTAAAACCAAATAGAGTTGTTAATTCTAGCTATTTTTACACGTGTATTAAAAATAATCAAAAGAATAAGGGTGTCTCTTTTAATTATTTTTTAATAACTTGGATAGGTAATGAAATACAATTATTTATATTTAAGATTTGAGTTTCCATCTCTTATACCAACTCTGATAATCTTGTAGCTTTTATATTTTCCTCCTAATAGTTCTTTTGAGCAGATTGACAATATGATAAGCTGTATGAACATGTTTGTTATTGCTTTTATGTAGCATACAAAATTGTTTTGTTTTGTTGTTGCTTTTTAAATAGCAACCAAACTATATTTATTACTCCATGTAAAGTTTTAGATCAATATTTATCTATGCTGCTTGTGCTAAACACTAATTTACCATGTTTGCTAAAATTGTCTTTCAAATTTTTATTCTATTCATTCTTTTTTTTTTTTCTCCTGCCCCCCCCCCTTTTTTTTTTTTTAGCTATGAAAATTTATTTAAACTCATCTGTGTATACAAATGGTTGCTTCTACAAATTGTTTTTCATGTTAATTTTTCTAAAGCCATTTTCAGCAGGTTTTTTTTTTGTTCCAAAAAGAGTTTGTCTGTGATGTATGTTAGTATGCAACACTGGCTGAAAAAAATAAGAAAAAAATACCCCCCTTCCCCCCAAAAAACAGAACAGCAACATAACAAAATAAATAAAAAGGAAGAAAGAAAAAGCAAAGGCAATCTTGTGTCATTTTATGCTTATCTAGTGCTCCAGAATTTCTTTTGGAATTATAATTCCCTCCAAAATAAATTTTCATTTTTAGACTGCTCTTGTATAATAAAGTTTATGTATTTTGAATGGATTTTGTTGGATATCATTGATACTTAATTTTTTTTATTGCTTTGCTTCTCCCCTTGTTATGGACAAACTGTAAGTTTACTTTTTAGACTTACATCAGGTTAGCTTAGCTCAGTTGAATAGAGAATTTACTGTGGTTTTCCCCCCCTGTTTTCTTTTGATCATAATTCCTATTCATAGCTGTAGCTTAAGTTATTGCTGCTCTTCAACTAGTTTTCAAGACTTATTAAAACATTCTGTTATTAAAGGTGTTCAAGTTGTTGTTTAAGATTATTAAGTCTGTTGATTATTTCCTGTATGATATTTTGCCTTTGTTTTCCTTTTGCTAAAAACAAAAACCAAATGTAATAAATTCATTAAAATACTTGTATAAACTTTATATTGAAATAAAATGAACAGAATCTTGAAACTGTACATAATCATTTTAGATTTATTTAACATCTTTTTAACTGATACATTTTGTATCTTGTTCCTTATTAGCTTCATTTAAATTAGTTTTCTGGCTTCATAACATTCATACTTGATTTGCACTCCACATACAATCCTGAAACAGGAAGAAAAAAAAATTTTTTTTTTAAAGGGTAGTATTATGTTTCTTTTTATTCTGTTACTTGAATATATTTATATCAAAGATAGCTCTTGTATTTTAGTTTATTTCTAAACTAGATTTACTGAAGTTTTTTAGCATATACACACACACACACACACACACACACACACACACACACACACACACACACACCATTGTTTATGTACAATAGATTTTTACTGATGGAGTTTTTTTAAGTTGCAAATAATATGTAGGTATGTTTTGTGTGAAATTTTGTTCAAGTTCAGTACTTTGTGACTGTTTCACATTAAATTTTTTTTTTTTTTTAGTGTGGGTTGGTGGTGGTGGGACTTTATTTTGAAGTTTTCTTGAGAAAATCAAACTTGAATACTTTAGATAGCTACTGCTCAAAAGCTATATATGCCTACATGGAATATAGGGATATTTCTACATTTGTGTGATTGGATGAAAGTTTAAGAAACCCTATAAAACATTAAATTTTTTTTTAAACTGATTTAATTTTGATTTAAAAAAAAAATTATTTTATAGTATGTTAGTCTAGATTAAATTTATTTTTTGATATTTTGACAAGCATTATTTGTCCTTTTGGTTCTATTTAAACTGAAACAGCTATGGTGTGTATACAAAAAAGAAAAAAGAAGCATTTTACAAATTTGTTGAGTCATAGTCATTATATTTATTTTATAGGTTATGTAGAATAAGTTGTTCATGCTTAAATATTATATCTGGTGGCAATATAGTCTGAATTGAAATTTATAAGACCTTAACTTAAATTTGGTTTTCTTTGTAAAATTTGAGTTGAGGGCATGTATGCATGAATGTATGTATAAAATATGAATAAATATTTCCACCAGATACAATTACTGAATCTAATTTTTGCAATGTATTTTTCTTTATATAAATTATGCATTGTCTTATGAGCTGCATAGCAACCTCAATAGTACAGGTGGCATGAAAATAGCACCCAGTGCACATTATAAAGTGCTTGGTATTAGGAAGGTCATCCAGCTGTAGAAACCATGCCAAAGCAGATATTTTAGCACGATACAGTCCTTGGACCCATTGTATACTGTCAGCCTGAACAACTCATGTCAGCATGGAATATGGACATTAGATGACGATGATGATGTGTCTGTCAGATGACGAAAAAATATGCAGAATTAAACATATTTTCATTTAGTCTCAGTATACTCAATTATTTCATCCTAAGAAATCAAGATTTCTCCATCTGAATTATGGCCTACCCAGTGTTTCTCAACCATTTTTTTTACTTATGGACCCCCTTGATTTCTATTTTACTTGGGTGAACCCACATACCCATTCGTTATTTGAAATAAAATCCTATTATATTTTTATAATTAAATATTATTAGGAATTGTAGTAAAAAAGAAAGAAATTTTGTGTATTGTTGAAATATAACTAATTTTAATGACAAAATCTTATGTGGACCTGGGTTGAGAACCACTGCTTTAACAGATGCCACCAGAGAAATTATTTTCTGGTAATATACTACTAACAAAGAACATCCAATTAATATTCCACTGGAATTTCATTTTCAATTCTCATACAACACCAATCACATACTTTAGAACTCTCAGCATAATGGATTGTTTGCTTCTGTTGAGAGGCAAGTGGAAATATAGATTATATTTGAATTTAGCTTGTGTCACAATTTCAAAATAATGTCCACTTTTCCATGCTTGCATGGGTCAGATGGAATTTGTTGAGGCAGGCTCCATGACTGGATATCCTTCCTATAAACAACTCTCAACGTTTTTAAGGAAATTGAAAACGTATGACACTGGCTTACAACTATTATACAATGTCAAGACAAGGACATGTATAAACATTTTATATGATTCAACTTAGATGTCACATAGTGGGATTGAGCCTAAAAGTACAAGGTTAAGGAACAACTTTCTTAACGACACAACCATGTACATGTGTATTTATATGTGTGTAATATGTATATTAGATTATAATTTTATAGATATTTAGGTACATTATATATATATATATATATATATATATATATATATATATGTGCACACACTGTAAAGTGGTTGGTGTTAGGAAGGGCTCAAGCCATAAAAACCTTGCCAAAGCTGACAGTAAAGCTTGGCAGTCTTCTGGCTTGCCAACTCTTGTCAGGCTGTCCAACCCATGCCAACAAGGGAAGCGGGCATTAATTGATGGTATATAATATGTAAATGTAGTTTGCTGTGTGGTAAGAAGTTTGCCTCTCAACCACATGGTTCTGGGTTCAGTCTCACTGTGTAGCACCTTGGGCAAATGTCTCCTACTATGGCCCCAGGATGACCAAAGCCTTGTGAGTGGATTTGATAGATGGAAACTGAAAGAAGTCCAGCATATCTGTGTGTGTGTGTGTGTCTATATTTTGCCCCCTCCCCACCATTGCTTGACAACTGGTGTTTGTGTGTTTATGTCTCCATAACTTAGCAGTTTGACAAAACAGACCAATAGAATAAGTGCTGGGGTTGATGCATTCAACTAAAAGTACATAAAAGTGGTGCCCCAGCATGGCTGCAGCCTAATGACTAATACAGGTAAAGAGAGAGAGAGAGAGAGAGAGTGCGTGTGTAATAAAGAGCATGAATTATGGCTAAGCTGCAGTCATACATTTGTTTGCATTGCTATATATGTTACAAAACATGCTCTTTTGTATGTATATATTTGATTTATAAGGGAAATGGAAGATGTGAGAATGTTTATTGATCACTACAATTGTTTCCACCCATTTAGCATCAATCTTTCACTGTGAAAGTGAATGTGCTTTACCTGCAAACTACCAGGTGTACACCATACGATTTATTATCTAATAATATATGTGTGTAAAAGACCCCCTTCAGTCATGGATGACCATAGGATTGTACATAGAAATTCCTCCCTTCCCTCACCTTCCAAGATAAGTCTGGGCAACTTTGTTTCATGGAAGACCAGCAATTGCCCATGCATGCCAGTCTTCCCCCTCCACACCACCAAAGTTATCCAAGGGAAAGACAAAAGTAATGTCACAACTCATTTCTACAGCTGAGTGAACTGGAGCAATGTGAGACAAGTGTCTTGCTCAGGAACGCAACACACAGCCTGGTCTGGGAATCGAACTCACTACTTCATGATTGTGAGCCTGACACTAACTGTTGAGCCATGTGCCTTCATGTGTATGTTTGTGTGATAGATTTAGTGTGGGGAAACACCTAAGCTTTATATAGAGCAATAGATAGTCATTGATCTTAATTCTCCTACTGCACTACATGAAATATATGTAATGTGCAAGAGAGAAGACTACTGGTATGGCCATGTAATGTGTATGACTGAAGACAGTTGCATCAAGAGGTGCCGCTCTCCAATTGTAGAGGGAACATGTAGACACAGGAAGATGTGGAACGAAATGGTGTGAAAGGATCTATAGACATTGGGATTCACAGTGGGGATGACAGGGGACCAAGACTACTGGCAGTCTGTTGTGCTTGTAAAGATGTCAAGCTAAGTAAAAGTGTGCTTGCCCTTGCATACAGACTCATCCTCTGCAACCCTCTCCAGCTGAGCACCCCTAATCTTGCAGGCTCATAGGTGCTGATGCCATGTAAAAAGCACCCAGTACATTCTGTAAAGGGGTTAGCGTTAAGAAGGGCATTCAGCCATAGAAACCATACCAAAACGGACATGGAGCCTGAACAACCCTTCAGCTGGTCTATCAAATCATCCAACCCATGCCAGGATGGAGAACAGACGTTAAATGATGATGATGATGACATTGGAAATTATCATGTGATATATAATATCCATTATATAAGGGCTGGACAGGTGATTGGTACATATTACATCAATAACTTTGTTGTTATTTTACTTGACCCTAACATTCATAGATACTACTAACACAAGAATCTCACGTGAAATATAATGAACTAAAAAGTTTCTATAAATAGATTGTCCTTGCACTTCATAGACAGGAATTCCCTTTTCAGGTGTTTTACCCTTTAGCATTCAAACCAGTCACATCCAACCTAAATATTTCATTTGTTTTATGTTCAAACAAGCCAGATGCAACCTCTCGCACCTACCCTACAATATCCTTCTAAAAATAAGCAATCACGCACTAAAAATATCAAAGCTGCAAGATTATGCATGATTAATTCAAAGCAACATGAATAAATAAGCATTACATTTGACTGTTTGCTAAAGGGTTAAACTCTATAAACAAGGGAGATAATTCCAACAATCAGTTAATCCAAGATTTGACAAACAAAGGCATCACTGTAGATCTTGGCTCTTAAGCCTACTTGCAAAAGCATTGCTAATGTTTCAGTCTTGTTAGATCTTCTCAGTATAGTACATTCACATCAACGGGCTTGGACTTTGAATGATCAAATAATTATAGAGAAGGAGGCAGAGTAAAATTACTAATTATGTATCCTGAAAATGGTGCAAGGATGATGTTAGCTGAAGTTACCCAGCTCACTACGTTCTATGTATGAGACTAAGATATATGTGTGTGTGTGTGTATATATGTTTATGTAGGTGTGGCTATGTGGTAAAAAGTTTGCTTTCCAACCATATGTTGTGGGTTCAGTCCCACTGTGTGGAAAAGTAGCATGTCATATATATGTGTGGGGTGTCTTTATGTTTGTCCTACCACTGCTTGACAACTGGTGCTGGTTTGTTTACTTCCCTGTAACTTAGCTTTTTGGCATGAACGACCAATAAAATAAGTGCCAGATTTTAAAATCCTTCAAGATGGTGTCCCAGCATGGCCGAAACAAGTAAAAAATAAAGGATATATGTGGAGAGAGAAGCACAGGCAAAGCCTTGTGGTCAAGAAGTTCTCTTCCCATTCAATCCCATTGCACTGTGCTTTGGCCAAGTGTCTTCTATATAGCTCAGGGCCAACCAAAAACTTGTGAGTGGACTTGATAAACAGAAATAGAAAGAAGCCCATTGTATATATGATTGTTTGTGTGTCTGTGTGTTTACATTTGCTCAGTTAAAGACTGACTTTGCTGTCATTTTGTCAATAGATTATCTGGTAGCTTTCTACCTTCAAATACATGCCAAGTAAGATAACATTTACCAGGAAAAAGCAGGCAAGAATCATTAACAAGGACATTTGGTTGTAAAACACCGCCTCAGTGAAATGTCTAACCTGTGCTAGCATGAAAAGGAAAAAAAAAACACAAACATAAATGAATGTGTGTGGGTGTCTATTGTAAGTATTTAATAACAAGTTGACTCAGTTCTCCTGTACTACTTTTCATGGGCACAGATATGTCTACATTTTCAAGCATACATAGTCAGAGTAAGGAAAGTTTAAAGATGAGTTCTAAGTGAAAATGTTTTGTGTGTGTGTGGTGGGGAGCTCCATTGGTCAGTTTGAGTCATGTGAATAGTTTGATAAAATAGTATGGTAACATAATAAATGCATACAATGTCACTGTTTTCAGTAACATCAGGAGATTTTATTTTCACAACCACACTCGTAATTTTTTTCATTCACCTAGAAGCTATTTTTAAATACTTCCTATGTTTCTATATGCCTGATTATGTAGGTGCACATCTGCATAGAGTTAGGGTTATTGGATAAAGATATATACAGCTGCATGCTGGAGGTGAGACAGTGTTAAAAGGAAGAGTAAAGCAAGTGAGGGAGAGGGATTTAAATCAATAAGTAGTGAGATATGTGTCAATAAAGAGTAATACTGTTTCTACTATCCACTCTGTACCTCATCTGCATTGAATGAATGGAAACAGTTTGGAGCAGAGAGAATATATTTGTTTTGCTGTGATCATGACAGCCTCTATTGTGCTGGTGCAATGATAAATTGCATCCTGTAAATTCTGTAAACTGGTTGGTATTTTGGACAGCATCCAGCTGCTACAACCATGCCAGATAAAATGTACAAGTAAGACGTTTCCTTCCAGATCATTGCAGAAGTTAGCAACTCTGAATAGGAGCTGACCCATCCAATATATACAAATGGATTGGTTGTAAAAGGATGATTATGTGCAGTGTGTGATTGTCTATGGCCAGATGGCCCTTTCTGTCACCAACCCTCACTTTTTTCCATGTTAAGTAATATTTCCTATGTTCACAACATATGCCTGTTGCAGAAGAGTGTAAACAAATGACATTGCCTGAGGTAACTCTCATCTACAACCATGAAGTGATGTCATGACAAAAGGGCCCACATACACACATGCTTATATTCTGCCTACCAAATCCACTCACAAGCATAGGCTATACTAGAAGACACTTGCCTAAAATGTGCACTGGAACTGAACCTGAAACCACATGTTTGGAAAGTAAGCTTCTTAACATGCAGGCCTTTCCTGTGCCTATAAAAATATATATGTATATAGTTTCTCTTCCAGAGTAAAGAGCAGATTCCTAAGTTAATGTATGAAGTATGATACTGCATAGCAGTGGGGTATTGGATGTGATTGTGAAAAATTTGCTATGAGCGGAAAAAATTTAATCAAGTATCTTGTGGATGTATAATATTGGTTTCGAATTTTGGCACAAGGCCAGCGATTTGGGGGGAAGGGTAAATCGATTGCACTGACACCACAACCTCCCCTTTCCACCCCCTGTACCTAACTGGTAGTTGTATTATCGACCCTAAAAGGATCAATGGCAAAGTGGACCTTGGTGGAATCTGAATTCAGAACGTAAAGTCTGATGAAATGCTGCTATGCATTTCACCCAATGTGCTAACGATTGTACCTCCTCGCTGCCTTAGTGGATGTATAATATTAGTGTGCATGAGCAATGGAGCACAAATGAGCTGAGAGACAAAGTGGATACAAGAGGAAATAAATGAAAGAAGACTATGCTGATATAGGAAAGTGTTGTATGTGGATCTTGTCAGTTGTATAAAGAAACTCTGAGCACTTGAAATGATCAGACCCTGTTAGAGAGAGAGAGAGAGAGAGAGAGCAAGAAATGCATAGATGAAGTGGAGAAGACTGATCTCAGTTGAAACTTATAAAGGAATTGGCAAAACACTATAATGATTGGAATCACACAATGCTTGAGAACACCTACCTACAATAGATGTATGATAATGATGGTGGTACTGGAGCTTGGGATGTATAACGTATCTACATCAGGTCTCTCACTCATTATACTCCCGTTAAGTTTCTTCAGCCTGACTGAACTTGATCAAAACACTCTTGAGCTTCCAGCTTTTAAAATGTTAAAAGACATTACAACTTCTAACCTTTAACATTCAGACTCAGAATTTAATGTGATAACTACATTGAGATAATCTGCATATAGGAACATTGAATCTTTCACAAAGACATTACTGTTCATTACGCAGGTAAAGGATGAAATGAATTCAGCAGAAAATGTCAGAAACAATTCAACCATCAAAGGTACTGGATTATTTCTGAGCTCAAAATCCTATAAAGCTTTTGAATTCAGTTGAAAGTATTAATCTTCACATAACTGTTTCATTTAACAGTCCAGACCTTGCTCCCTGTGACTTTTGGTTGTTCCTCAAGCTGGAAAAGTGGGTGATAGAACAATGATGATAATTTTTATGAACTATACTGTAACATTTTAGCCATAAAGTATTTTTGTAACAGTCAGACAGTCTTCTACTGATTGGTTAGAAATGGAAAAAACTCTTAAGCAAAACAACTAATTAGGTTCTTAGTTAATATACACACTTTCTTAGTGTTCATAATCCCTTATTTGAAATTCTGAAGTTGAAAGTTGTTCAAAATTAGAAATCTTTTCAAGTATTAGAAGCACTACATATGGAAAGTTCCTAAAAGCACTCAAAAAAATGTTGGTTGTAAGTGTACATTAAACAAAAGTAAAAAGCGAAAGTGACATGAATGTTTCATGGGGCTGACAAGCTGAAGTGAATGTATATAATTGGTAGATTTGTTTTGTGAAAATGAAAATGTTTCTTAAGTGAAACTGTTACGTGTGTAAAACCAGACCAGCACCAAATTTATATAAAACAACCTTTATAGTATATTCATTAGCTGTATTATGAATTGTAAATGATTAATGTCTTTAGACTTGGGTCTTAGTACTGAAGCTGTTCTCTTTTATAGATGTAAATATACTATCATTCTGAAACCTCAAATAATCGATCTGAAATCCAAAATGCGTTCAGTCATAAGTATTTCCGATAAAGGATTATCAATTGTACCATGAGAAGAAGTCAACAAGAAATCCTCATCTTGTCTAGAAACTGCTGCCAAATTTTCTTTGAATTACACTCAACCCTCTTAAAACAGCCTGATATCTAATACAGTTCTAGATATGTTAATAGATGGAGAGTCAATGGCTGGAATATCTTAGATCATAGGTCCAACAGAGTTCAGTTCCCAGCCTCCTCTCATTTGCTATAATCCTCCAAGCCATAACAGAGGTATTTAAGTCTGGTTGTCCTTTGGAACTCCTGTATGCTGATGACTAAGCTCTTATAGCAGAATGTGTTGAAAAATTCAAGCAGAAATTCCAAACATTGAAGTAAAACCTGGAATTGCATGACCTTAACCAAACTAAATGTTTTTGTAAGTAATAAAAAAGACTTGACCTTGATACAACCCAGGGAATGGTTGTGCTCTCTATGCAGGAAGAGAGTATAATTTCCATATGTACCCTGTGTATACAGTGGATATACAAGAATATTGCAAAATCACAGATAGGCTAACAGAGGAAGTAGATTTCATATGCTGCAGGTGTACTAGGACAACAATCATGATGAGCACTTGGAAAACAAATTCTCTCAAATGTAGGGATGGCTCTTAAGATATAGTTGACAGGTTTTGTTAACTAGATGACCTTGTTAGCAGTGAGGGATATTGTTCTGAAAGTGTGGTAGCCAGAGTTAAGAATGAGTTAGAAAAGCTCAGTGAGTTGTTGCCTCTGTTGACATCATATGTTTTCTCCCTCAATGTGATGGGTAGATTGTATGATGCTTGTACGTGAAAGATAATACTGCATGCAGTGAGACATGGGCCTTGAAAGCAAAGGGCCTGTGATAAGTACAAAGAAATGATGTATCATGTTAGTGAATGTGAATGATGGAGTACAATGGAGCTGAGAGACAAACTAGGTATAAGAGGAATTAGATATAAATGCAAAGCAACAAAGTAATGCCATATGATAATCTGCATACAGGAACATTGAATCTTCCATAAAGACATTACTGCATAAGGACTTAAATGGAATAGCATGTGTGGAAAAAAGAGACTGACAAAGACTTGGAATGGTGAGGTGAAAGATGACCAAGTTGTTACATTAGACAAAGGTGATGACAGGTGATAAGCAATGATGGAGAAAGCCTACTGAACTGATCTCCCTTCAAGTTTGGTGAAATGTATGAAAAATATATATAAATATGTTCTCCATTTTCTTTCCTCATTCCTTTCTGTTGAAGAGTATAGGCTTGAAATGTCAAAGACTTTTTACAGAGTGTCAAACTATACACCTTATAATTTCACATGTCTCTGCCTTTTGTTTTTGCACATTTAACACACACACACACTATATAAAAACAATAACACAGATGGGTTGAAGTTCCCTACTCCTGTTTCAGAGATGTTCTTTGTTGATGAACAAAACAATTACATCATTCAAAATAAAAAAGTTTTCTTCAGGTGAATTAAGAGTGAAATTTAATATTCAGGGTTTTTCACATAAATAGAGCATAATGCATATTGATCCTCCCATCTTGGTTACATCTGAAATAAGGGAGGTTCAATATGCATTATGGTCTATTTATGTTAAAAATCCTAAATGCTTGTAGGTAAAAGGGCCAGCAAGGAGATGCCCTTCCTAATGTCAACCACTTTACTGAATGTCATAAAAATCAGTTTTCAAGTGGCCCTCAAAAACTTTAGTTTTCAAATGGCTGACAGATGTATCAAGACATCATAGGGTTGGGAGGACCCTTTAATCTTATTTTGTTGAGGATATCACAACCTAGCTAGTGCTCATACTACATATTTATGCCAAAGTTAGTTTGGTTAATTATTAATATTACCAAACCTACCCAACTTAAAATCAATTTTTATTTGCTTTTCTATTCAACAAGCTGGCTTATATTGGTTAGTTATTGATAATCAAACATACCTTGCCTCGTTTGAAAACTGATATCATTTTCTTTCATTAATGTATTTATGTGAGTGAAAAAAATAAATAGAGAAAGGTAGAGGAAAAGAGAGAAATAAAAAAAGAGAGTTTTGCAAGTCTAAAAAAGTCACCTGTTCCACTGTAATCAATGACACAGAAAAACCTGGAAGTTGTGTAGTTTTTATCATTCCTGGCCAGCTGTCACTGAATACTGTTAGATTATATCAACAAATCAGGAGTCATTTATGTTGCTGTACTTCATCTTCTGATAAAATTATACAAAAATTTTTTTTTTTTTTCTAAAACGCATCAGGTGCAGGCAAAGCTGTGTGGTAAGTTTGCCTCCCAACCACATACTATAAGTAAATGCGCCCAGTTCATTAGATAAAAGGCTTAGTGTAAGAAAGAGTATCCAACCATAGAAACTATACTAAAATGAAAACAGTTGAATGAGATTTGGTCTCTTGGTCATGCCTTGGAGGGCAGTAATCCCAAACAAGAACTGCTTGAACCATGAAAACCCATCCAACCTCTGTCAGCTGGAAGTGAATATAAAATGATGAGTATAATGATGATGATGATGATGATGATGGGCCCTACCCAATTCAAGACTTACATGAGAATGATTAGCAGCAAAGCATATCCCACTTATACAATATTTATTCAAAAAACATGATGTCATTGGGTTATGTAATTATTAAAATTTATTCTACTTTATTTACTGCAATAGAAAGACAAGCGGTAGAGAGGTAAGCTAAATGCTTTGCAGTAATTAGTTATGTCCCTTTGCATTGCTCATCATTCGCCTGGTGTCAATACAATTGATTTATACCTCTTTGTTTTTACAAATCTGTGGCGCTGTGCCAAAGTTAGTTTGGTTAATTATTAATATTACCAAACCTCCCCAACTTAAAATCAATTTTTATTTGCTTTTCTATTCAACAAGCTAGCTTGTATTGGTTAGTTATTGATAATCAAACATACCTTGCCTCGTTTGAAAACTGATATTTTTTCTTTCATTAATGTGTTTATGTGTGTAAAAGAAATAAATAGAGAGAGGCAGAGGAAAGGAGAGAAACAAAGAAAGAGTGTTTCTCATGTCTAAAGAAGTCATCCGTTTCACTATAATCAATGGCACAGACAAACCTGGACGTTGTGTAGTGTCTATCAACCCTGGCCAACTAAAGCATCTCTGGTTTTACCACACTTACGTTGTCACTGAATACTGTTAGATCATGTCAACAGAACAGGAGTCATTTATGCTGCTGTCCTTCATCTTCTGATAAAATGATACAAAAACAAGTTGTTGTTTTTTTTTCTTAAAAAGCATCAGGTGCAGGCAAAGCTGTGTGGTAAGTTTGCCTCCCAACCACATGCTTCCAGGTTCAGTCCTTCTGCTTGGTACCTTGAGCAAATGTGTTCAACTATAGCCCCAAGCTTGAGAGTTGATTTGGTAGATGGAAACTGAAAGAAGCCAGTTGTATGTATGTAGGTATGTACGTATGTATGTATGTACAAATGAACAAATGATTTTTCTTTGAATTTGATTTAAGTTCTTGCGATATTTCAAGCTGGTTGCTAACAACGTAACAAGACTCTTTGAGTTAAGAGAGCTCCTGGTATTTGTAAATATGTGGTTGAGTTGGAGTGTTGATTGAACTGTTGATGCATACACTCAAGTGTGTGCATATATTCACATCAGGATCACACATGAATTTCTGGAATGTCTTGCAAATCTTCATGGTGCCACTAATAGATAGGATTTGAAGAATCCACATCAGTTTCTTTTGCTCTTTTTCTGTAAAACCAAATGTTTCTAGGTTTCTGTGCAAATTTGTTGGTACACAAACTAATGCACTTATGATAATAGGTAAAAATGAGAAATCATAGACAAGGTACCTGAAAATTCATAATCAACATACAAAACTGTCAACAGAAAAATTCCAAGATATGCCTTCAATACTACCATTCAAATGTTTTGTAAGATCCAACAAATTTGTAGTACACACATTTGTTTGTTCTCCTTTTAATTTTAGAATAAATTCTGACTGGCCACCTACTTGGTAATGAGGTTGTGAAGGAAAGTATCTTCTTTTAACCATTATTGTTTAAATCCAAAGAAACTCTTGGAAATTTTTATAGTCCCAGATATCATGATCATTTGTAGCATATAAATTAAGGATTTGCATTCTCTCCTCAAGATACCAAGTTCAGAAGGGGTTGATATGTATCCTGTTGCTCTAGTAATAACAAGTATGAAGCTGAAAGCATATCTCAGGTATTGAATTTTGTGTGTGTGTCTGTGCTCCATCAATGCTTGCCAATGAGTATTGGTTTGTTTATGACATCCGTGTAACTTAGGGGTTCGGCAAAAAGAGACTCCAGTATTTAACTTAGCAACATAATCACTGGGCTTGGCTCGAATAAACCTTTCAAGGCAATGTCCCAGTATGCTTGCAATTCAATGACTGAAACAAGTAAAAGATCAGTACGTTGCTGTTAATTACTTGTTTAATTAACCTCATACCAGCTTTAATCAAAAACATTCCAGTCATTATTATCCCCCCTTATTTTTCAGATAATGTATGTAAGACTACATGATGCAACGTGCTTCCCATTTTTTAAGATGGTAAGGTCTGCTTTAAGAGAAGTCTGGCTATTTCTAGCTGGTGGAGTGATCACATTGAGCAAGATTCCTTGGAACTGTAGGGTTCTGCAAAAAATAATGATATATAAATTAATAATATGCAAACAAGTTTAATTCTATATGCATTTTATTATATATGTATCGGTTATTCCCTAAGGTAGAGAAATCCTGGCATTTGTCTGTAGTAAGGTAGACCTTATGAAGAAAAGGACTTCTCAACCTGGAATTTAGCTTAATTAAGGACTTGGTTAAGGCAAAATGTTTCAATCATTTCTTTGGCAGCATCAGATGGATTTAGCATTTTTAGATTTTTCAAAGACAGTTTTATGAATTGCTTAACTCTTTAGCATTCAAATGAAAGGCTTGTTGATTTACATTATTTTGAATTAAACATGCATTATCTCATAGCTTTGAGATTTCAATGATGTGAGTGTATATTTTTAGAATGACATTGTAGGGTAGGTGTAAAAGGCCGGATCCAGTCAATTTGAACGTGATACAGGAAGAATATTTGGGGCTGATATGACTGGTTTAAATGCAAAGGAGTTACTCCATTATGAAATTAAAAATTCATGAAATTTGGACACAATTATGCCAGCTGCTTGCATGGCTGAGTAGTTAAGAAGTTTGTTTCTTATTACATGGTTTTGAGTTTGGTCCCTGTGCATGACACACTGAGTATTTGTCTTCTACTATAGCTCCAGGATGACCAAAACTTTGTGAGTGGATTTGATAAATGGAAACTGAAAGAAGTCTGTTGTACATGTGTGTGTGTGTTTGTGCTTCCTTATATTGACATCATGTGATAGTTGTAAAAATTAGTGTCAATATCATACCAACAATGGGGCAGTGAGCTGGCAGAATAGTTAGCATGCCAGGCAAAATGCTTAGTGACATGTCGTCCATTGTTATGTTCTGAGTTCAAATTCTACTGAGGTTGACTTTGCCTTTCATCCATTTGAGGTCAATAAAATAAGTACCAGTTGAGCGCTGGGGCCAATGTAATCAACCCAGTCCCTCCCCACAAAATGTTGGTCTTGTGCTGAAATTTGAAACCAATATTGTACCAACCAGTGAAGGTGCATAGCTCAGTGGTTAGAGTGTTGGGCTCACAATCATGAGGTAGTAAGTTTGATTTCCGGACTGGGCTGTGTGTTGTGTTCTTGAGCAAGACACTTTATTTTCCGTTGCTCCAGTTCACTCAGCTGTAGAAATGAGTTGCAATGTCACTGGTGCCAAGTTGTATCAGCTTTTGCCTTTCCTTTGGATGACATTGGTGGCATGGAGAGGGGAGGTTGGTATGCATGGGTGACTGCTGGTCTTCCATAAACAACCTTGCTTCAGAGGGGAACTTTCTAGGTGCAGTCTCATGGTCATTCATAACTGAAGGGGATCTTCACGTTTTACCAACCATGTCAAACGAATGGCAAAACAAAGATGATGATGATGAAACAGAAAAAAAAAAATGGAATTAAAGATGTGTGGTAATGGGTTGAGTTGCTGCTATTTCTTGTGGCCAAAGTGATCAGATAGAAAGGCTTCTTTCTTGACTCACTGAAAGCTATGTTTTAAGGTGAGTTAGTTATGTTTATAATTACTCTGTTTCTTAGATCACGTAACAACTAAAGAATGGGTTATAGATTTGCTTCTGTCCCAGTAATAACATTTAATTCCTAATTTCATTATTTGTAGTTGGTCTTCATAATGTAAAACAAGTGAAAAATCAACTGTTGTATCCATCAACATTGTTTCTGTGTCCACTTTCTTTATGTTATCATGAGTTGCTAAAGACTTCTTTGAGGCAGCATTCTGTCACTGGTTGCACTTCCTGATGCCAGTCCTTATCTGTTTTCAAATACTTTATTCTTCTGATCATTGTATGTTGAACATCTGCATTGTGGGACAGACATTACTATCACCCAAGCAGTGTCAATGTGAAGACGCTCATCTATGTATATATATACACATACACATACATTCATATGTGTGTGTGTGCACATATAAAGATATATATATGGTAGACGGAAGATACACAAATTTTTATTAAGCACGACAATTGTCTCAACACATCTAGCATCAATCCCTAGTGGCCAAGATACTTAACAACTGGTTCAGGAGCATCTGATGGTACAGATGTGTCTCTTTGAGTGATAAATAGATATAACTCATTAAAATAACAGTTCTGCAATGTATTTTCTCATTTCGTGTGAAGAAAAGCAGCAAAACAAAGGATATATCTTCATTTATATAAGATCAAAAATAAAATAACAGATGCAAAAAAGGAATATGCAATACAGCAAGAAAAGTATTAAAAATAACCGTTAACAGATATGGATGAATAACACCCTCGCGCAAGCTGCATGGCACATGCATACAAGATCCACGATAATGTAAGCATATGCACACACATTCACATAGCATATTAAATAGCTACTTGGTGTTTATAAGAATGGCAAGGTTAAAGCTAAACTTAATTCATCCATACCTTAAAGAATATTATGTTAACAGTTACTCAGATTCATTTCCACTGCATTGTGTGAAAGTACATTCATATGCATGTGGGCATCTTGAGAGTCTTTCAGAAATTCTATTAATGATTTTCTTATTGGTCCACAGAATAAACAGGAATTCCTCGGAGCAGAGTTGGTATCTCCTGGAAATGATATTGTATAGTTTTGCGTGCCTTACTATGGACAATTAAGTATGACTTGTGTCATACTTAATTTTATCTCCTTTCAGTCGCCACACAAAATCAGCCAAAGATGTTGAATGTCACTTATTGATTCTCTTGAAGCTGGTGACATGGTTGTGATAACAATTCTTAAATGAATCAGCCATTTGCCCAATGTAAACATATGGTCCTCCCCTTGTGTACACGGTACATTTATATACAAGATTTGTACTCATACAAAAGTTCATCAAGGGGCATTTTGATTTTTTTCTGCAGGAGCATTTATTATACTTATTTGTGTATATGGTAGTACTGACTTCATTTTCCGATGTTGTTACTGTATTAGCTATATCATAGTAGTCATTTCTACTATCACAATTTGGCTGTATTTGGTGCTTTTCATTGCAGTTTACATCTCCTTTGTAGCTATTTATATGTATATATTTACTAGATCTATTAGGTGGGTTACATATATATCTAAAGGTAAGATCCAAGGATCATTTGGGTAATTACTACTTCCAAGGTCTGCTAGCTATGAAACATTTGTAGCTTGCATTTTATCTACTCCATTTCCTAATTGTGGGATATATATATATATGTGGGATATATATATATATATATATATATATATATATATATACACACACACACTCACACAGGGTGAATCAAAAGTCATACACTAAAATATTTGACAATTTATTTATGCTATGTTATTATTATTCATGTGTGTATTCATCATTATTTTATCTATTTTTATTTTAGAAAAATTGAAGCATGTCTTTGACAATTCTGGAGCATACTGAACTTATAATTTCCATGGCCAGACATAGGGAACAAAGAACACTGCTTGCTTGACAGTGCACTTGTTTACAACTATCATGTGAAGTTAAGGCAAGAGTAAACACAAACACACACATGCATAAATACATGTATATCTGTACATACATGTCAGGCTTCTTTCAGTTTTTGACTATCAAATCCACTCACTAGGCTTTGATTGGTGCAAAACTATGATAGAAGATAACTGTCCAAGGTGCTGCACAGTGAGACTGAACCTGAGACCACACGGTTGGGAAGCAAGCTTCTTAAACACAAAGCCATGCCAGAGTCTATATATGTGTGTGAATGTGTACGACAAATATGAATGTTTCCATAGTTTGCCTCAGGCAAATTTCTGATGGCCAACCTGAAGTTGTAGAAAACATTTGCTCAAGTTGGGTAAAATAAAAATACAGGAGGACCAGGGAAACTTGTCTATTTCTAAACCATACAAGTAATGAAGGTGTGGCTTTGTTTCACATGAACATGGTTCCAAGTTCAGTCCCACTGCATAGCATCTTGAAAAAGTATCATCTGCTATAGCCATGAGTGGATTTGGTGGATAGAAACTGAAAGAAGTCCTTCATAACCATCTTTTAATGTCCATTTTCTATGCTGGTATGGGTTGGATGGTTTGACAAGAGCTGGCAAGCTGCACCAGGTTCCAGTCTGATTTGGTTTTGTTTCTACAGCTGGATGCTCTTCCTAATGTCAACCACTTTAGTGTGCTGAGTGTTTTTAACATGGCACCAGCACAGGACTCTTGCAGGCCTATCCTCTTCACCAGGGAATGCAGCTTTAACACTTCTGCTGTGGAGGATGGGTCTTCTTGAGTACAGCAAGGCACCAGTGTGTGTTTTATGGTCTCTTTGCCTTGACATCATGTGATAGTTGTAATCGAATGTCACCTTCATTTTCAATCTTCTGTGAAAATATATCAGGCCATGGAGACATATTACTATTCTTGGAAACATGAGAGGGTTGGTGACAGAAAGGGCATCTGGCTGTAGCAAAACCACTTCAACAAATTCTATCCAACTCAAGCAAGCATGGAAAAGTGGATGTTAAATTGATGATGGTGACTGTGATGTGTATTAAAGGCAGCAAGATGGCAGAACTGTTTGTATATCAGACAAAATACTTTTGTTTGTTAATGTTCTGAGCTCAAAATCCACTGAGGCTGACTTTTATCTTTCATCATTTTGAGGTTGATAAAATAAGTACTAGTTGAGCAATTAACACCTCCCCTCAAATTGCTGGCCTTGTGCCAAAATATGAAACCATAAAATGTGATGTGTATGTATATAGTAGAGATTACTTCTGGTGTGTTATTTCTTGTCTTGCTAACAAAGTTCCATCCACATTCGAAGAAGAATGGAGATGGTTAAATTGACCGATATGTACTGGTAGTTATATTATAGACATTTGAGGATTTAAATGCAAAGTTAGATCCATCTGGGATTTGAACTAAAGATGTAAATGGCTGGAATGAAACATTGTTTCTCTTTGTAGCTCAAATGCTGCATTAAGTCAGTATTACAAATGAGTAGGCCCATGAAGAAAGTCTTTAAGCCGAGGTCAACCTGTCCTATTTTCAGAAAAAGCATACTTAGACTACATTATCTACTGTAGTTTGAGTGTTATTTCCAGCAAGTTCAATTACCATGGAGAGGTATATTTGTCATATAACAGATTTACTGTCAATTAAATGACTTCAGTACTGGTACTTCCAGCAGAATTTGCAATCAGATTATAGAGTTTACAGTTACAATGACACTATTATTTAATCTGATACCATTGTTTTGCTCTATTTCAACAATATAACATTAACGTCTTTCCATATAAGAACAAGGCCACAAATTTATAATTGCTGTGATACATATGCATTGATGGTTGTTATTGGCAGAAATTGAAATAACTTTGATCAAGAATTGAAACTAAATCACAAAATTCACATAGCATAAACTTTTAGTAGTTGACATTATTTTCTCAACTCTTTAGCATTTAAACTGGCTACATCCAGCCCAAATATTCTATCTGCTTAATGTTCAAACCAGACAAACCTGGTCTCTCACACATACCCTACAATGTCATTCTTAAAATAAACAATCACATCACTGAAATCTCACAGCTACAAGATAATGCATGATTAATTCAAAACAACATGAATAAATAAGCATTACATTTGACAAAGTAATCTGAATGCTAAAGTGTTAATACTGCTGACAAGGCATAAAACCCTATATAAAAAATCTTCTGCTCATCATAATTACCTTTGCCTTAACGAAGGCAGAGGTGTGCTTTCAGTCGTGTTTGTTTGTTTGTCCGTGGACAAGATATCTCAAGAACCACTGGATGGATTTGAATAAAACTTTCAGGGATGTCTGGCCTTGTGACTGGCACAAAGTGATTAGATTTTGGGATCAATCAGGTACTGGACAGGGAATTTTTATTATTTTTCTGGGTTTTTTTTTTACTTAATTTTTGAGAGTGGTTGGGTTCATTTTTAGTATTCTCATTTTAAAAATCATCTCTGATTAATTGTTGAGAGGATGTTAGTGTTGCTTTGGCAGAGGTTTGTGCTCTTATTTTATTTTAAAATAACAAGAAAAAATATGTTACTAGAATTTAGCTTTTGTACAGTGGTTAACATTAACCTTTTTTAGTTGAATTAACAGCTGAATTCGTATCCTTTTACTTGTTTCAGTCATTTGATGGTGGCCATGCTGGAGTACCACCTTATTGGGCTTTAGTCAAAGAAATTATTCTTTGTAATCCTAGTACTTATTCTATTGGATCTATAGGGATGTAAACACACCAACACCAGTTGTCAAGCAATGACGGGGGAACAAATACAGATACAAACATATATATATATATACACAACAGGCTTCTTTCAATTTCTGTTTATCAAATCCATTCACAAGGCTTTGGCTGGCCCGAGGCTATAGACTGAACCCAGAACCATGTGGTTGTGAAGCAAGCTTCTTACCATACAACCACACCCGCACCTAGTAATGTATTTTATGTTCACACTATGTATGAAGAGCAAGCCAACCTGTTAGGAGACAACATATTTTCAAGCTACATAGACTGGCTTAAGAAGAGTTAAGCATCTTGGCTGTGGACATAA
The DNA here is from genome assembly GCF_046866305.1 of Octopus bimaculoides. Taxonomy (NCBI): domain Eukaryota; kingdom Metazoa; phylum Mollusca; class Cephalopoda; order Octopoda; family Octopodidae; genus Octopus; species Octopus bimaculoides. The sequence continues at coordinate 121,534,978 of NC_142928.1, read as the reverse complement.
CAGCACAAGTGATAGAATTAATCTTGTTGGAACTATTGACCATCTAGTGGAGACTTAACCAAATTCTACATTACCATTATTGTTAAACTATTGCGAAAACATTTTTCAAGTTCAATACATGGAAAAACATACTTGTATGTTGAAAACCTAAGGTATACCTCAGCTTAAGTCATTCTTGAATATACATTGGTTTTCAAAAATAATATATAGAAAAATAAAAATCAAGTTAAAGTCATTTTACTCGACTAAGTCTGTCCCCCACAAATATTGGAATCATAAAATCACTAGAAAACCGTTAAAAGCACATAAAATCATTTTATTGTGCAATAAATAAGAATAAAAGCATATAAAATCATATTAAAATACGTACAGTAAATGTTAAGAGACATACCATAAAGTAATGTAGCTTAGTGAACAAAATCATGAAATCAGCAGTGTTGTATTATTTATTGGTCTTTCGGAGCTCTTATTGCACTGTAGTTCCAATAGCTACCGTTAGGCGTCGTTGTCACTCGTGATTCCCATGATTGTTTTGAATTCAGATTTGTTTACGTCTATTTATCGGCTACTTTCTTATTCTCATTTATTTGTGACTTTATTTTTTGCTCCCATGGCTCCTAAGAAAATTCATAGTGAAATAATTGCTATCTTCAAGCATTACTATATGAAGCATACACTGTGGCAAGCAAAAGCTGCAACTGATCTTGATGAATCCACCACACTTCATAACTTTTGGAAGAGATACGATATCTACAAGGCTGTACAAAACATAGCAGCAGTATGGAATGTACAAAGCACGGCTATGAATGGTGTATGGAAGAAGCTATGCTTGCAATTCGTGAATGATTTTAAGGGGTTTGATAATGTTGCCATCAACAAAACATTGGTGACTACAAGCAAAGAAATGGAAATATATTTGGAGGAGGAGGATTTCACAGATTTATTTGAAAAAGACAAACAGCCCCTGACAAACGAGGATTTGATAGAGCTTCACAAGCAGCAAAATAAAGAAGAGGAAGTCAAATCTGAACCACGTCACTTTACCATTAAGAAAATGCAGCAAGCATTTGCATATATTGAAAAAGGTCTTTCTATGTTTGAGGATATGGATTCAAAGGCTCAACACTTTTCCAAGAATATGGGGCTTGTCACAAAGCTTTTGCTCCTTATAATGTAATCCTTGAAGAAAAGAAGAAGACAGTTCAAGGAACTTTCAACTCGTTTTTTAAGCGCATCGAACAAGAACAGCCAGAGTCAGCTGTTGATGTTGACAATCCACAACCATCTACATCTGTGATGTAAACCAACAAATTGTATGTACGTATTTGTAAATTTAAAATAATTAATTTTTTTTTATTATTGCAGAATAATAATAATTACTGAATTTGTTTTTTGAGCTTAAAAAAAGGCTATTATTTTACCATGTATTATTGCAAACCACATTCATACTACCCAGACAAATAGTGCTGTACCAAACTAAATCAAGTATGCCGATTCCAAATCTGAATTGCTGTAATACATCAGAATTGCTGTAACACATCAGGATTTTGAGTTATGTGCATAATTATTATAATAGTACATTAGTGCTGTATATAGAATATTTATGTTAAGGAATAAATAAAGTGTCTGCCAAATTGTATTCGTAAATTTAGATTACTTTTTTCTTTTACTGTACTGTATTAAAAAATAAAAATTATTTGTTTGTAAGCTTAAAAGAGGTTTTTTTAACTGTGTATTATTAAAAATGCATTCGTAAATAAAGTACAGAACTGGAAATGGTTCTTATCGGTTTAGCCTGGAGACAAGTTAATTCAACTTAAGTCGTGTCTCCTGGAATCAGGGTGAGGTATGCCTGTATATGGTTAGAAAAGAACATTAAAACAGTAGGGTAAAAACTGGGTTTATTACAAAATTTCCAACAAGTCACATGACAGGTAGTGAATTGATCAGTTGCAAATTAATTGGTTTTTCCTCAGGATTCATGCAACCTATCAATATACCTTTACTGTAAAGGAATAGGAGAATATGCACTTAAATGAAAAACAAATGATACAAATAATAACAAACAAAATAAAGTTTGACCTCTTCATAGATATATTTATTTTAAAATTCATACAGATAGTAAATTGATATTGAAATATCATCAAAGAAGGAGAAGAAATATGGAGTCAGTGCCAAATATGAATCAAATTTATTGTTTATTCCAATTGTATTTACCCATTGATATTATTCTTGTTGTGAACAACCTTCTTTTTGGTAAGTGTAAAAATTGATTTGTTTATTTGGCACATGGCCATATTTGCAAGATAAGTGAGTGAATGAGTGAAGGAGCATGCATTGATTTACCATGAAGGTGAATGGTACAATCATTGGAATTCAAAACTGAGAAATATACAACAGCATTTAATCTGACAGACTCCTCATTTTACATGTGGAGTGCATAATTAATATCGATAACATTTTTATTATCTCACCATCTCCTTGTACATAAAAACAAATCTTTATAAAGATGTAAAGGGTGTCTAAAAGAAAAGTAAACATACTTCAAATGTTTAATAGTATATCTATTAAGATATATCTGTGTTTTATAGTTCAAATTTTAAAAAGGCCAAACATGTTGAGTTATCACAAGTCTTCAAACTGATGGTCATTCGAGTTATGACACCACTGACAAAACAGGCCAATGGAATGGCAAACATTATAAATTATTTCAATTAGCACTTGGGTGCCTTCTCTTTACATGTCTACTTTCATTTCATTGATTGTTGCTGGTTTTGAGCAATAAACTTTATGATTAGATGTCGCCATAAATGTAAGTTCACTAGAATGAGACCTGCTGAGGGCAGGAGAGTGAGAGGAGGGAAGAGGAATTCAACACATCCATTTGTTCAGAATATTTTCATTAAGACAGGCCCTTACATCACAGCGATGGTGGAGCAACGTTCTCTCTTATAAATAAAACTTAAATACTCCACTAACACATGGTATGACTGACTCTTACAACAAATTCAGCAAAACATCACCAAGCACAATGTTATCAAAAAGGAACAGTCCAGTTTAGCTTAACACTGACAACCAGCAAATCTCTGGAAAGCTCACATATCTTTCTATAACATGTAGATTACACTGGGGGGAGGGAGAAAAAGAAAAATTATTTTCTGCTACCCAGACAGATAGTGCTGTACCAAACTAAATCAAGTATGCCGATTCCAAATCTGAATTGCTGTAACACATCAGGATTTTGAGTTATGTGCATAATTATATATTAATACTATATTAATATCAGGAATGGTTAAGTTTAAGGTAAATAATTATTATAATAGTGTTGTATATAGTATATTTATGTTCAAGGCAAATAGTATTATAATATAATGGTACATAGTATATTTATGTTAAGGGAATACTCATTTTATTTTTGATATGCTCAACTCAGAAATGTTTGAGACACTTGCTCTTGCACTTATGTGTCGTATTGGTGTCCTGTTGTAGGAACCAGCAGTAGTCATCCATCATGTATGGATTGAACTGGCCTTGATACCTTGTTTCCATCTCAGATATGTCCTGGTTGAACTGCTCACCATGCACATTACTAACAGAACCAAGATTTGTTGGAAAAAAATTGAGAAGAGAATGCAAGAAGTGCATTTTAAGAGACACTCGGCATCTTATTCTTTCATATGCTGTAAGCATATTGTTTATTAAATCAGCATAATTTTCAAGAAAGTTCTGTACAACTAACACGAAGGAATCGCATGCCATCAACTCAACTGGATTCAGTTTACCTCTGAATTTGCTATCAGACATCAATTCTCTGATCTCAAGTCCAATGAAAATGCCTGCTTTCAGTTTTGCATCACTTTTCTCTGCACCAAATTTTACTTTTAGGTACTGAAAGCTACAACCATTGTGTGTCATTGCTTTTACAAAGTTTTTCTTGAGGCCAAGGTTAATGTGAAGGGGTGGAAGGATAATTATCAGTGACCCAGTCACAAAATTCTATTCTATAGTCAGGAGAGTATGGTCTAATGTTGGAATAAAACTCTCTTGAACAGTTCCTTTCGTTGTGAACTGTATGTCTAAGATAGACACTGATTAGTTTCATAGGTGGATCTGTTTCAAATTCTTTTCAAAAACATCTACGCATTTCCAGTAACAGTATGCTTTCTTAGAGCTTGTTATGTGCACCTTCAGAACAAAACATCCAGTCCAGGTCATGGCCTCAGACGGAAGAAAGGTGCTCATTTACAAGCCCAGAGAAATGGTGGGCGCTGACACCTACTACAAGATGCTGACGTGCCATGTCTTGCTTGCCATGACTCAAGGCCAACTACCTGGAGGGTAACTATGAGTGGACCCAAATATTTATAAATGACTACACCGGAAACAGAAGTATTAAGTGAGTTATAGGCTATAAATTTGTGTAAGTACAGTTTTGGGACATCTTGAATAAGCCTAAATAAGAGAATGCAATTTGGGTCTTACTGGAACCAAGAATGTTTCTAATAAGAATTAAACATCTCATCCTTAAGCTGTTGAAGCAATCGACCGTGTTTTCACATATCAGATTCTTGCCTATAGGCATTCAACTTTTCATAATTCACCTTAATAAAACAAGTGATAGATTGACTGAAGGGGATGTTGATGATAAGTGTAAACTGTTGCAGGCAAATGGCGTGTAACAGAATTCTAATAGGAAGATACAAATAGTGGGGAAGAAGGACTAGAAGGGTGTTTAGTATAAGGGTATGAAAGTTATGACTAAGTGAGCAGTGATGAAAGCAAGAAGTGTGTCTTCAAGATGGAAGAGAGATGAATTCCATCAAGATCAGAAAAGCAGAGACTGTGCAAAAAGGTTTAGACAAGTGACACAGCTTGATAGTAGGTCAGCATTATTATAATGTTTGTATATTTGTTTAGACCAACACATGGAATGTTGATTATACCTACATTTGGAGTGTGACTGCTGCTGTTACAAAACGCTAGGGAATTTGAATAGACTAAAAGAAACTACATAACTGGATTTTTCTTAGGCTGTTCTTTTCTTCTAAAGATGGGATTTTGCGGCTGAAATATATCCTCTCAAGTCATCAGTGGTGAAAAGTGACTTGAAAACCAGGGCATGCAGTCAATGATGAGGTCAATCACCAAGGCAGAGAGCATGGGGTAGAGGAGCCTTACCCCTGCCCTGGAAAATTATTCCACTCTCCCCTTTGTAAATATGATATGAACTAATTTTAATGAGAGAAAATGCATTTCTACCAACAAGCCATGCTTTAGGCTTGTTAACCCTTTCCATTGGAGTTGATATCTCTCCATTAAGAAAATTTTGGCACTGGCCATGATGACCATTACTGGTTACAAAAGATATCTGTGAAAAAAATAGAAGCTGTATATAATGAGATATTTAAAATTTATTTGTAAATCAGCTCAATTTTTCATTTCTTTTTGGCAAATTCATCAATCACTTTGCTATAAACTGTATCAGTACCACACTCTAACTTCATCTTTTTCAAAAGGTCTTTATTCATGAACTAAAGACTGAATTATTTAATCTCCCTTCAGTTTGTGAATACCTCATATGATTATTTACTTGCTTTAACGAATAAAATGATCTTTCACAGGAAGCAAATGTGGCAGGTATGGTCAGAATCAGATGTAATAATTTTGTTATTCTGGCCAGAGCTTGGTGTAGTTCAAGTTCCTGTATCATATCTGTGATTTCTTGGATGCTTGACACTTGCTTTGCAAAATCTGCAGCATAAACTGATTTCAGTTCACATTTCAATCCATTCAAATCAAATATGTTTTTATAGACATCCAAAGATGAAAACGCTTCCACCAGAAAGTTTTTTTTCATAATTGTGAAAAGGCTTTGGATTCAACAATTCAACAAACCTGAACTCTTCCATTGTTTCAAATCTTTGCTTAACATGAACAATAACTTCACTCAAAATTCTGTTAAACAAAGTCCTTAAAACAGTGTCGGTTTCTTGATGCTGACAACGCTTCTCTGGTGGTTCAGTGACACCATCCAGAACCAGTCTGTAAAATTCCTCAAACTTGTTCTTGATATCAACTAACAGCTTTTTGAAGTTTTCAATCTCACGAATACACCTCCAAAAATCAAGTGAATATTCTTGAAGAATTGAAAACAGAATCACTGAGTTACTCAATATGGTTTCAAAACCATGATTTTCTAATATAGTTGAAAATAGCTCAGAAAACTCAGTAATTTTGTTGGACAAAATAGATACTTGTCAAGATGAAGAATTCCATGTCTCAGGTAACTTTGGAAATTGCCTTCTAATGATTTCATCCAGTAGTACTCTTTGATCTGTCAACCTGGTTGAAAAGTTGAAATTCCTTTTAAAGTTTGGAAGAAAATTTGACATTCATGAATATTTGAAGCTGACTGTGAGAGCACTAAATTAAGTGAATGTGTATAACAATGTACAAATATGACATTCAAATGCCCAGCCATCACGCTCGCTCCATCATAAGCTTGTGCAATAAATTTTTGGCCACAGTTGAATTTATTACCAAATTTTCAAACTTCTTCTGTCAATGATGCAACTCTTCTAATTTTGTTGACATTGACATATGCTAAAAACCTTTCTTGAGGCTTTTCTTTCTCATCAACAAATTGTAAAACACATGACAATTGAGATCTCATTTGAAGGCCTGTAGTCGGGTTTTTTTTTTTTTTTATCATTGCCTTAATTTCATCTTCAATTGTAGCAGATATACAATTAATTATCTTGTTTTGAATATTATTTGAAAGTCCAGAAAATGTGCAGTTGGCATTTTCCCTCTTGAAATCTAGATGCAATCTTAAACAACTATCATATTCTGCTACTGCTTCACACATAGCCAGCAAATTGTCCTCATTGTTTGGTTCTTCTGTTTGATTGTATTCTTGAAATGAAAATTCTTAATAAGCAAAATTTCAATACAATGAATTAACCGTTTCAATATTTCACGCTTTTTCTTGACTGATCTATTATGCAACTGAATTGAATCTGCTTTCAAGTGATCGATTGTTGTATCAATTTGCTGTCGGCCAAAGGTTTTCAGAGCAATTATGGAATTCAGATGATTTTGAGATTTTTGGTGTCTTGTCAAATTGTTCAAATCACAGTAGCCGGTAGTTGTCCAAGTGTTATTATGTTGACAAAATAACAGACATGGAAAACAGAACAATTTGTTCAGAATGGGACATCCTATCATCCACTCATACTGTTCATAATACTTGGAATCAAAATAACGATGACATTCCTCACTGCCCACTTTGGCTTTGATGTCTCTCTTCCAAGAAAGATAATATTCTTCTCTTTAAAATCTTCTTGTTGCAAAAGGTCGGGAAAGTAAAGAGGAAACTGAGCTAAATGGCTCTTTTGCCATCCTGTGGGTCAAGGAAAATGTGAAAAATGTTACTGGGATATAATTTTTTAAAACAAATGGAAGCTTTATTCTAACAAAAAATTTGGGTGCTAGTTTACTTTTTTTACATAACCATTTTTAAAAGATTTTAAAGCAAATGTATCCAAATTTTTTTGGACTGCTTCTCACCCCCACAACCTACATTTCCAGCACCCTACCACTACAAAAACACAGACTTCTTTCTTCTGTGAATTTGACATAATTGTATTTCACAAATATAATTTAACCCAGTTAACCCATTATTTTGCTGTTTTTGCAATATGGGAGAGTAAATTTCCTATCTGTAACTACATTGTTTTCATTTTTTAATGCAATAGTTTTACATTGTGCAGGGATATCAGCTTCTTGACATCAGGTTGAAAGGTACTGAGAAGTTGTCTCACATCCCTGCGTTCAATAATTTTCAGTCTGCTTTACTTCACTTAGAAAGAGACTGAGAAGCTGCACTGAAGCCCCACTCTACCAAATATGATGTTGAGAGGACAATAAAGTACATCTAGACTTTGTTTCACAGTGCAGGTAGCTGTCAGAAATGTCCGGTTGTAGCAAAAAATTATGGTATGATTCTTTGAACTTTAGCTTCATCTCAATGTCCTTTTAAAGTGAAACCAGTTCTTCCTCCATTATTTTTGTTTCCTCATGATTAGTATCTTGGAATGGATTGATCACCCATCAGAAGATTATCTAATAATTATTTATAACAACAAGGTAATGTAGAATAAAGTATTCTGTCCAGAAACTACAAAACACCTGCTGCAGATTTGAACTCACAATCCATCAAAAAGGTGGTTCAATATCTTTTTCAACCGATCACCCAGTCTCTACAGATACCTCATCATTTTGAAGTTGTCCTATCAAACCTGTGTAACAATGAAAAAAAGAGCTGTCAAACTAATTACTTTTCTTTTTTTATTGTTGTTGAGAGGAATGATCTTACTACTTTCAAGAAGGGGACAGCACAATTTGATCAAGCTTTTTCTTTCACCTGACAACTTAACCCTAGCTCCATCTCCAGCTCATTGCCATGTATCAAGGTGCTGGTGTTTGGAGATGCAATTTTCTAGCAACATTTAAGCAGTAAGATGATGAGTTCTTACATAGAGTTAAAAAACTCAGATATGTTGGTAATAATCATATAATTCCAACTGGGAATTAAAATAGTGAAGCTGTTTTAATTTGCTGAAAACTTACCTTGCATCAATTACCTGTGAATGAAAAAAAATCAAAAAACAAAAACAAAAAAATTCTATAATTGGCTAAGAGAGCAACATGGTTGATATGTTAGATCATAATGAGAATTTAATGAGAAACCATAATGAGGATTTAGAAGTACACCGCTGCCTCGCCCCCTCTCTTTCTATATATATCTTTTACTCGTTTCAATCATTAGACTGTGGCCATGCTGGGGCACCACCTTGGAGAAGTTTTAGTCGAATTAATTGACCCCAGTACTTACCTTTTTATTTTAGGCCTGGCACTTATCCTACCAGTCTCATTTTGCTGAGCTGCTAAGTTACAGGGATGCAAACACACCAGCACCAGTTGTCAAGCAGTGAAGACACACACACACACAAATACATACATACATATATAGCCTTCTTTCAGTTTCTGCTTTTGGTTGGCTTGAGATATAGTAGAAGACACTTGCCCAAGGTGCCACACAAGGGACTGGACTCAGAACCATGTGGTTGGGAAGCAAGCTTCTTATCACACAGCCAATCCTGCAAGCACACACACACACACTAGTATGTGGACAAATGAAAGAAAGTGATACTCAACACATTTCATTGTAGTTATATGTATTATTTAATAACAGTTTGACTTGGATCCATGCAATTTAAAGGACAGTAGGCTCATAGAACAAAACTAACTTGTCAGGCATTTGGAAATCTCCAAATGCCTGACAAGTTAGGTTCGATCCACAAGTCAACGGAATTTTAAGTTGCATGAAGCTGAGCGAAACTGTTTTCAAATAATATGTATATATAATTTATTGATTTATACACACTGACACATACATACACACATAGTTTATTCGATAAGTACCTGAACTTAACACTGGACATAATATCCTGACACTATTTTTATAATAGAAAAAGTCTGTTAAATGTAGATGATTTAATGTATTTTACTTTAAACAAATGATTTTTACAGATTTAAATGGAAATTGTAGACCATTGAAGTATCATTAAGTATTTGGTATTTAACCCCCAAAACAGAGGTAAAACTCCATTGAATATACAGAGAAGATACTCCATCACATCTAACTGCAAAATATATTACTCAATAACAAAGTCATTCTGCAGTTGCTCTACCTGCCAGAAATAGCAGCCAAATTTTCCTAAAAATTATAAGGATGCATTGGACAATGTAGTCCTAAATATATATATATATATATACAAAAATGATTGGATGGTCACAACTAGAATACTCATGGTTATTATAGCTAATCCTGGATTAAGTAAGAATACTAACTATGACAGAATATTAGGGAATTCAAAGGTAGAAGAAAGTTTGTAACTGATGAAAAAAACCTGGTTGACTAAAAAAAACTCAGGAAACTCCCAAGGATTCTTTAGCAAAAATTCTAGTAGAGGAGCAAGAAACTAGTGTCAAATTAACTTCAGATTGATTTAATATTAGTGCTGGCACAGTTTACGTATACTTAGATAAGTTTCAGCCAGCATTGGTCCAGGCCGTGTCTAACTTAATAGCACCACCCGGAAAAGACATTTAAAGGTGTTTCATATGAGTCATTCTTTGGGCACCATAGCACATTTGAGTAGCGACTTATTATTTGCAGATATATATTGGTGGGTAGGTGGTTAATCTGGAATTTGTTAGAGATATTCATCCATGAACCATTTAAATATTAGTGTATCTTTTTCTTTTACTATGTGTCTTGGTATGATGATAAAGAGATACTTTGGTATAAGGTTTGTGCCCACCCTAATGAGATAACAATGTTTGAACTATTGTATTAGCAATTTACACACCTGGCAAGATGAAAAGGAAAATTACACACTGTAGAGTAGTTGACATTAGGAAGAGCATCCAGCTATAGAAACCATGTCAAAGTAGTTATTGGAGCTTGATACAGTCCTCTTGCTTTCCAACTACTGACAAAGATTGAACCATTCAACCCATGCTAGCATGGAAAATGGGCATTAAATGATGATGATGATAATGACGATGATGTGCAGTCATGGCTGTGTGATTAAACCTCTACATCTCACAGGGAAGAACTGGCCTAGAAACAGCCACAGATAAGCACTGATGCAATCAGTATGTTTTTCTTCATTATTCGGAGTAATTTTGCATGACAAACCTGTTAATTTGAATGTAGACTACTGTAGAGAGTTATGAGCAAGTGTCAGGAGAAAAAGGATAAAGTTCAGAGATGTACCACCCTGTTTATATTGAAATATTTTGGCTGGTTCTGGAACACACACTCACCAATAATCACTTGTCTTCAATGAATTTTCTACTTACTAATGTGGATTGTGGATGGCAGAATGCATCTTGATCAGTGGTTCCCAAACATTTTTTTACCTATAAACCCCATTGATTACTATTTCATTCTGGCAGACCCCTCTCCACCCAATAGACATTCGATGTTTAAAAACTAGTTTTATAGATAGATGCATCTTTCAAAATCCCTATTTTGTTTATCACACATTCACTTGTCTAGACTGAACTTTGTAAAATGTTTGGGAAAGAACCCTAACTGCTTCTTGCAATAAACACATCTAAACCAAAACTTTTTCACGGACCCTTAATATACTGTGAATCCTCAACTTACTATTTTGCTTGTATGGACAGCTTGGGGTCATATGAGCCATTGTTGAGAACCAATGCTCTAGAACATGGTCAGAAACAGAACTGTTTAAACCAATAATAAACTAAATCTAAGAATTTGTAACCAGAAACTTATTTCTAACAATATGATAAAGGTTTTCTTGGGTATGAAAAGATCTAATTTTAAACTTTGAGAGAGAGAGAGAGAGAGAGAGAGAGAGAGAGAGAGAGAGAGAGAGAGAGAGAGAGAGAGGGGGGGAACCGACAACTTAGACATATGAAAATGAAAGCAATTATTTTAAGAGTTCACAAACCTGGTTGTTTGGTCAGCAATACAGTAGATGACTCAAAGAGTTGATGGGAAAAAAAACATTATATTTGACATTAGAAAAAGCAAGTCAAGCAGTCAAGCTCAATAAATTTAAGATAATTTATGGTGTTTTAGCCCATTTTCACTCTGAACTTACTGCTAATTTCATAAAGAATTTTCTTTTTAACTTACTTAAAAGATATTAAAAGGAAGTTATTGGGTGAACATAAGCAAAGAAAGAGACAACTTTGTAGTCAAAGTTTTCAAGAGCAGAAAACCAAAAAGGTCTGAATTGAATTTGGCTCTGCTGAAGCCGTGCCTATTATGGTCACTGAAAGCAGAAAGACATTTAAGGACAAAATTTATAATTACTTAACTGTTTAGCTGGCCATTCCAGGCCCAAATATTCTACATGTATAATGTTCAAACTGACCAAATTCAGTCTCTTACAACTACTATACAATGTCATTCTAAGAATATACTATCACATCATTGAAATCTACAAGTAGCAAGATAATGAATGATTAATTCAAACCAATTTGAATAAATAAACATTGCATTTAACGGAATTATCTGAATGCTAAAGGGTTAGGTCAATCAACATCAGGATCTGAAAGATTTCCTCTCTTTTCTTTCTTAACTACTGTTTATCATTGCTTGGAATTACCCAGTTTCTATGACGTATAAGTGACCAAGTAAAACATTCCACCTGAACGGAACACAAAGTCTGTTGCAGAGTTACTAATTTACAGTTGAATGGACTAGAGCAATGTGAAATTAAAGTGTTTTTCTCAAAAGCACAATGCACCACCTGGTCTGTGAATCAAAAACATGGTCTTGCAATCATAAGTGCAACACTCCAACTGCTAGGTCATGTGCCTTCACTCCCTCTCTTAAGCATGAGAAATATTATCAACATCTCCAGCCCCACATTTGGTAAGACTGAAGATCAACCCAGGAGCACAGCCCAAGAACAACGACAAGAATGTTGTCTGGACTACCTCATTCAACTTAAGTAACCAATGATGTTCTACATTCAATGGTTGTGTATCAGTGGTGTATCAAAGGAGTTCAGGTTAGAGTTGAGAGACAAAGGCAGGCAGTGAAGAAGTACTGCTTACAGGGCATAACGGTTTGAAGATAGCACAAAGATAGGAGAGCAAGCCATGTGATGCTTAAAAATTTCCATTGCTTCTTAAGAGTATTGTTTGTGGGTGTAAGCTTTCCAAAGAGATATTTAAGTGGATTTTTATTAGTGATAAGAATTGTAAAACTGAGAAAGGTCCTTTTAATTTCTATAAGAAGTTGTTTTCAGGGGAAAACAGTTTGACACTATATATATATATATATATATATATTTCGTTTTTGGATTGCAAGATTTTTTATGTGATTTCGTGTGTTGAAGCATATTCTGTTGTGTCTGGGGAGAGTCATTTTCTTATTGTGCCTTAAAATTTAACACACTCACCGGTAAAATTTCCACTTATTTCTTATTTTTAGTTTCCCAAACTTTTCGTTGCGTCTTGCAACCTTTTCAATAGTCTTGACTCTGTCTGTTATTTACGCTGCGTTCTGTTTTTGCGCATGTGTGTGTGTGTTTGCATGTATGTATTCTGCATATTCCTGTGTTTGTGTGTTTTTTTTTATGTATGTGTGTGCATGTGTGTATATGTATGTATGTACCTCTGTCTCTTTGTGTGTGTATGTCTGAGTGTGTGTGTGTTTTGCTGCTATGTACCATGTTTGTATGTATGCACATCTTCATATGTGTGGACAAGTGTGTGTATATGTGGTCACGTGTTTCAGTCTCTATTTGCATATGTAGTTGTCTGTTCATATACCCTATGTACCTACCCGTCTGTATGTAGACCTGTTGGTTTACATATGCATACATGTGCATGCACACACACACACACACATACATACACCCACACTCACAGACATACATACATCTGCATAAAAGCCCATCAACTGTTCTACTTTACCTGTGTAAAATGTGGGTATGGGAGTATGATATCTATGTATATTTCCTATTTAGTATTGGGGAAGTTTCATTCATAAGGACGTACTCCTGTATTTGTGTTAGAGTTGGGTCTTTTGGGTGCTTGGATAAGATGTGGATGTCAAGTTGACCCAAGTTACCTCCATGCTGGTCTTTGGCATGTTGGTAGAGTATAGAGGACTGTTTTTTGTCGTCATATTGTCTCATATGTTCGTTTAGCCGTTCCGCAATGCTCCTAGATGTTTCACCTATGTATGTCATATTCAGGTCTTTACAAGCACCTTCCATGCATTTTATGCTGTAAACTACATTTCTATTTTTGCAGTTAATGCCAGGGCTAATCCTACATACCATGCAGTTATCATTGGTACATATGGTATTCTCAAAGGGGTATGTCCTACATAGTTGTGATCTGATGGAGTTCCCTGGCTTTTCAACAATCTTAATGTTGAGTTTGGACTCCTTCAGAACTTTTCTAAACCTACGCGCTAGTTCTCCATGCGCTGTGGCCTCTACAAACATCACTCCTTGATATCTGTTGGTTTTATACCACGTGTTCGCCTTGTTGGCTTTGTCACAAATTCTTTGTATCCTATTCCATTCTTTGTTTCTATATCTAGGGCAGGTACCACTGGTATCATCCTTATAATCTTATCTAACCTCTTTCTAGCTCCCCTGTATACTTGAACCCTATCTTTCTGATCATATCCAGAGAACTGCATGCGGTGCATGAAGTTCTGTATATGTTTTTTCGTTTCATAGGGTTCGCATAGTGGAGAGATGTTGTTCATTATCCTAACTAAGTCTGCTATCAGTATGTTAATTTTCATGCTGTGTGACAAAGCTGAGTTCTTGTGAACAACATGTTTTGAAGCTATGGGTTTCATATAATATGAGTGGAGGAGCTGCACTCTATTGTTCACAGTTTCTAACCAAAGTTCAGTATCAAGTACCGAGAGCCTATTGTTGGGGTGTTTAGTCGGGTAATCTATAGTTACCTTGATACTTTGGTGGATGGAGTTAGCTATTTGCTGGATGCTCTCCATTACGTTCCTTTTTGTTTCTACATGACCGTCACTAGAGTTGGTCCTAACTATGATGTTAATGTCATCTACATATCTGCTGTAAAGTAGAAGAGTTGTGGACTGTTCTGCCAAACCCTGAGAACAACAATCAGGTGAAGGAAATGATTGCTCACGCAATAGGGGCCAGTATAAAAACCACCTTGAAGAACCACATAGTAAAGTTCAACAAAAAACTATACATGCAGGTTCAAGGTGCAGCCATCGGTGTTGGTGTAGCTGGAGATGTGGCCGGCCTCTTCATGACCTGGTGGGACAGAAAACTTAAACATATGTTAGCTATTAGAGCAAGGTCATCAGCATAGCGATGCTCCCAGGGGCATCCTGGTTTGAATTCCTCTGGTATTGCTTGGAGGACTATGATGAATAAGAGGGGGCTGAGGACTGATCCTTGGTGTACCCCTACTCCGACCTGGAATTCTTCACTATACTTGTTGCCAACCCTCACCTTACGGACAGCATCCCTGTACATGTCTTGTACAGCTCCCACTAAGCACTCGTCTATCTCTAGTTTCCACATTGACCATCAGGTAAGGGATCGGGGGTCTCTGTCAAAGGCTTTCTCCATGTCAACAAAAGCCAGGTACAGATGTTTATCTTTGGCTAGGTATTTTTCCTGCAGCTGTCTTACCAGAAATATAGCATCAGTGGTGCTTTTCCCTGGCACAAACCCAAACTACATCTCGTTTAAACTGACTCTCTCTCTAATTAGTTGGGCTATGACCCTCCCCATGACTTTCATTACCTGATCCAACAACTTGATACCTCTGTAATTATTCATATCTAATGCATCACCTTTACCTTTGTAGCAGTTGACTATGGTGCTGCTACACCACTCATTGGGTATGACTCCTTCATGTATCACCTGATTGACTATATGGGTGATTAGACTATAGCTGACACTGCCAGATATTTTAAGCTTCCCTGTCTTCATACTCTTAATTGCTTTATCTACCAAGGTACTGTCAATTCAGATAGCTGGTCAACTTCGAAAGCTTGTTTCAGTACTAGGCTGTGGGTCGGGTTTTCCATTAGATTATATTGTACTGCTCTTGGGAAGAATGGTGAATTGGGAGAATTAGTGGAGCATTAGACAAAATACATTGCGATAGGAGTTCAAATCCCACCGAGGTCAACTAAGCCTTCCCACAGCACCAGTCAAGTACTGGAGTTGATGTAAACGATTAAATTCTTCCCACTATTTGTGGCCTT